>NC_056750.1:666688266-666693774 GCF_019279795.1 Protopterus annectens | reverse complement strand
ATTTTTAAAAATTTTAAAATTTTAAAATATTATTAAAATTAATATATTTTTGTGTTTGTTATATATATATATATATATGTGTGTATATATATATATATCTATATATATGTGTGTGTGTATATATATATATATATATATGTATATATATATATATATATATATATATATATATATATATATATATATGTATATGTGTGTATATATATGTATATGTATATGTGTGTATATATATATATATATATATATATATATATATATATATATATATATATATATATATATAGTGCTGTGTTGTGCTACTTTAGTGTGTATAAACAGCATTAACAGCTAGATTCTCTAATTGTGCTTAGCGTTCTCAACTTGGAAGTTTTCCTTAAGATGTATCACTTTAAATGGTGTGTATTGCCATGTTATTTGCTAAACCAGATTGCTTAAATGCTATTAGCGTCTTGTTGTAGTTTTTCAGCTCACCTTGTGTAGAAATCACGTTAAGGTGGATTTTGTTCAAGTCTACGCTTTCTTCAAATGTTTGCTACTACTCTTTTCTCCGGTATTGACATATGGAATGTGCTTTTAGAAGTCACCTGGGTTAAAACGAATACTGTATACTTTTAATGCCCTGGTCTATGGTGCTTTAAAAACTCTAGTTACCTCAAGTAATTAGAAACGCTAGCAACCACTTTTTTTTCTTTCTTTCACCCACAAGGTTGTGTTATAGTGCAAAGAGTGTTGGGCTATGTTGCTATAAAACGCTAGCGACTACAAGCGTTTAGAAACGCTAGCGTCCACTTTTTCTTATCTTTCTCCTACAAGGCTCGTGTTTACAGTGCAAATAGTATTGAAAAGAATTTAAGGTTACTTCTATCTTCTGTTCGTGGAGGGTTACTTAAAATTGGAAGAAAGAAAAAAAAAATAAAAATAAAGCGCTAACAACTGCTTGGTTGGTGCCTTCTCCCACGTGGACTGTGGTTGCGCAGTTGTTTGGAAAGTGATCTTTGTGCTTGGCCTACCCACTTAATGTGTAGTGATCTGCATTGTGCAGCCCCCAAAACATCTAAGTTTTGTATCTTTTACTCTGCAAATGTGAAGAGCATAGATTACAAGTATTTAATTTAAAAGATTATATTCAAGGAGTATTTAGCCCCGTTTTGGTGATATAAATTATCCTATGTTATACTGCTCTCTATCATTTCTGAATACTTAGTGATTGCTACTTTCTTGTGTCTCCACAGAGAACGTTCCCATTACTTTTATCTGCTAGAACTGCTTGTCTAAAGTTTTAGCTCTCTATTTATTGTTAAGATATATTGAAAGGTGTGCTACTGCTAATACCTACATGAAAATGTTTATTTACTCCTCCTTAATTGAATGATTGGGGTAGGGTAGGTTGTACCTATGCTATATTTCTAAATTAGAGATTGTTTTACTTACAGACTAAATGTTCTTACTTAGCCTTACCATTACAAGTGTCTAATTATCACAGTATGGTTATTTCTTGTGTTTAAACAATACACTAATCATTATTAGTAGTTTTTGTTACTATTCTGTATGCTAAACTGTGGAAATTTCTACACTACTTTATATACTAGAGTTATTTTGTGTTTTGTCTCATTGTATCATTAACACGCTCTCTCCCTACCTTCCTTCCCTCCTAGCCCCCCATCCACTACTCTGCACTAAGGAACCTACCTGGCCATTAAGGATACCCTCAACAATTTCAAGCCGTGTCCAGTTGGATCCAGTTACTGTGCTGTCCCAATACCTTACTACGTCCTGTGCAGTATTTTACAAAGTACATCCTATGACATGACCCTTACTGATAATTACTCTCAGCTGTATTTTGCAATTGTACTGAATTACCTTTGGCCCCTGAGTCAGGAATGCTAGCAGCCAGAGTCCTCTCCAAGTCCAGTATTGTCTATCTCTTTCCTTCACTCACTGCTTTCCTTAGCCTTCCCAACTAGTTTTTTCTGCCCTCTGTCACCTGTTGTTATACAACCACTGAACACCAGGTGGTAGTCTAACCAGGACTTTACCTTCACCTCCCTTCCTTCTGTTCTAATTCACCCCTGTACACTATTCTTTCCAGCTTCTCCTCCCTTACCCTCTTGCATAATCACTCCTTATATTTCTCCTTCACTGCCCCTAACCTCTACTCCTATCACTGTCTACCATTAGCAGACTAGTATGCAATTTTGCTTCCTCTCTCTATCCTTGGTCTACAACTATACCTGCTCCGCTTGAAGCCACTCACCTGCTTCATCTTCTCTGTCTGGGGTGCTCTGTTTACTGATAGTCTCCTTCACTACTTGCTGTATTCCGCTCCGTTCGCCCTACGGGCTCACTCCGCTACCCTACCCCCAATTCCCACCCACCCCCAGTGCTGTTACATTTATACTTAAACCACACCCATTATACTTCCTATCACAACACCACAACTACATAGTTATAAACTCCTCCCCTTATCTCTATTCCTTATCAGCACTAAACTACCCTACTCTTCTATAGCTTCTCCTTCTTACTCCTCTGCTTAGCACACTCCCTCATCTCCTCTATCCATTCTTCCCAGCTATAGCCATTACTCTTACATCTATCACTATATTCTTCCTACCCCTCTACCTACTCTAACTATCCTTCTATACCATATCAATTAACCTATCCTACACTTCAACTATATTCTAAACCACCTTTGACTTTACATTAACCTTACTCTGCCATTCCAAATGGACTACTCACATAAACCTTTGCTTACATATTTTTTTCTGTCTTGTTTATTATTTATATTTCTAACCTCAACCTATATTCTCACTGCCTATGAGCATTATGTGCTGGCCCATAAAGTGTCCCATCTACAAACTCTCCCAACCTTGCTTCCCAACTGCCTCTCTCATTGTAACATTACCTCTGCCTCAGCTTATCTGTATCCTAAGTTCCATAGATGTACTCATGTTTACTTACCTCCCCAATAGGTTAACCTCACCCAAACTTAATAAAATCTTAAAAACTTCTTTAATACTATCCAAAAACATTCTAACAGGTGGAGGCATTCATCCAAATCCTGGCCCATCCCCACTAAATGTCAATCTACAAAAACAATTGCATAACAATGCTTCCTCCTCTTCTAGATTAGTTAACTCCCTCAGAATAGCACATCTTAATATTCGTAGTAAAAAACAACAAAATTAGCCAACTGCATGCTCTCCTTCAAGCCCATGCATTCGACATTCTTTGTGTAACAGAAACTTGGCTAAAACCTATTACTCATGACCAAGAAATAATCCCACCTGGATACAGTATCCTTAGATGTGACCGCACTTCAGAAAAGGGCGGCGGCATAGCAATCTTGTTCAAATCTGAACTCCTTGTTTCTCCCTGTGATGTTGAACTACCCTCAAATACCAATGCTGAGACCCTTACTGTTCAACTCCAAATAAATAGCTGTACATCAATCTATATAATCTGTTCATATATCCCTCCAGGAAATAATATTACCACCCTAGAAAACATATTTAGTAGCCTATCCACCCACCTTCCTCAAGAAACAATAGTATTAGGAGATTTTAATATAGATGGGACCTTATGCAATTCTTCCAACCCTAAGACCCATATAAATCTATTTGGTTTCACTCGAATAATAAATACCCCCACTAGAATCCATAAGCCTAGTACTAAAGAAACTACTCTTGACTGGATACCGATTAATAGTCACCCTGAAACTTACTTGACAGGATCTCTCCTAGATGACATTAGTGACCATATTCTAACCTACATAGTTAAGCGAAAGAAATCTAGCCCCAAAGACAACAATTTTATCACGTATCGATCTAAAAAACACTTCCAATCTGAGAACTTTATCAGTGAACTAAAAGCCTGCACTTGGTCATTACTAAAACTACTCAATCTGGATGAAGCTTTCTCCTTCTTTAATTCTACATTCCTTCAAGTTCTAAATAGCCATGCTCCCATTCACTCCTCCAGAGTCAGGACCAAAATAGCTCCTTGGCTTACAAAACAAACCAAAGAAAAAATGTTCCTACGGAACAAAATTTGGGCAAAATGGAGAACCTCCAAAAGCCCAGCAGATCACCTCTACTTTAAACAGTTAAGAAATGCCGTCAAAAAAGATATAATCTTAAATAAAAAGAACTATTATTCCCATCTTCAACATTCAAACTCTAAAAATCCTCAAAAGTTTTGGTCTGGCATTAATAAACTTTTCAAACCAGGCCAGGCTAGAACTCCTTCTTCCAGCTTTATCCCCCATAACAACCCTCTGCAAATAGCAAATGCTTTTAACTACTACTTCATTGAAGCCATTCAAACCCTTACTAAAACACTATCACCCCCTAACCCCACTTCTACACAACATACCAACGATTCTCTGCCCCCCTTTCATTTACAACCAGTACCAACTACCTTTATCTGCAAACTCCTTCAAAAACTTAAACCCTGCACCCCTTCTGCTGACTGTCTCCCAGCAGAATACCTTCAAATTGCTGCTAAAGCCATCGCATACCCTGTTTCTATCCTTATAAACAGAACTATCTCAGAAGGTTACATCCCTTCCTTATGGAAAGTCTCCCATATAATCCCCCTACACAAAGGAGGTAAATCCACTGATATCTCCAACTACCGTCCAATTGCTTTACTCTCCCCTTTAGCTAAAGTCATGGAAAAATGTATCCACCATCAACTACTTCAGCACCTTCTCCACAATAACTTGCTTGCTAATTGCCAACACGGTTTTAGGCCCTTTCATAGTACTACATCTGCCCTGCTAACTTGTACTGACTGTATTAACAAGAATCGAAACAACAACTCTCTCTCATCTGCTCTATTTATCGATCTATCAAAAGCCTAAGACATGGTTAATCATAACCTACTTATCAATGCACTAAAAGCCCAATATCTTGACTAAGAAGCAATCCTTTGGTTTAAATCCTATCTTGAAAACAGAAAGCAAGCAGTACTCTGGGACAATAAACTATCCCCACCCTTCCCAGTGAACACTGGAGTACCCCAAGGCTCTATCCTAGGACCTCTTCTTTTTTCCTTTTTCATTAATGATCTCCACACTGCTTTTCCTCAAACCTCCTGTATACAATATGCTGATGACTCTACGCTTATCTGTACTGCCAAGTCTTCCTCCTCCCTCCAGACCCTTACCCAAACTGTATTTAACAAAGTAGAAAAATGGTTTACCCAACGCTGCCTCCTCCTTAACCCCAAAAAAACAAAACTTTTACTTTTTACTCCCACCCAAAAATCCCCACATATCCACTTTACCATTACCTCTGACAATGGTACTTGTATTTCCCCTGACTCTACTGCTCGTCTCCTCGGCATAACTATTGACCATAACCTCAGCTTTAATGTCCATATTAACAATACTATAAAAACCATCAATAAAAAACTAGGCTCCCTGTATAGAATAAAACCCTTCCTTACCCCACTAGCTAGGAAATCTATTGCCCAGACTCTGCTTACTTCTACCCTGTTCTATGCATC
>NC_056750.1:666463266-666683266 GCF_019279795.1 Protopterus annectens | reverse complement strand
GCCATTCTCTTTACTATTATTTAGAATGTACTTTTTACTGAATATCAGCCTCCTGCCTTTCACTTACTGTTTAAAGTCAATATTAAAAGCTCACTCTTAAGATGGAGTGCCTTCTGTGTGGAGTCTGCATGTCCTCCCCGCGGTTGGGTTGGTGTTGCAAAGACATGTGTAAACGGGCATGCCTTTGTTGAAGGTTGAATGTCGAGCTGGCACCTCGGCGTTCTTGAAAATCTACTGCCAGTCATTAGCAGACTGGAGTTCCGCTGTGGCGACCCCTAACTGGGAAAAGCCGAAGGACGACAACAACAACTCTTAAGATGGAGTTCTTCTAGTGCCCTATTTATGACACTTACTGGCCCTTTTTGCTTTCATTACTGGTGTATTCAGTTTGATGTTAAGTTGTCATTCTCGCCTTCATTCTTGCTGGATGGGTTCGGAGCCGATCTTCTGCTCAGACTCGGCCTATACTATAGCTCGAGAGCTATTTTTACCTGCTCGAGGCAGCCCTATATCCCACAATACCATGCACTAACTCCCCAGATCTCGTTTGCCGCTTCGCTGTGAGGTTGCGTTTTTACCGGCTCAGGTCAGTGTAAAAATTTCTTTTCTTTTTGTGAGGACTTTTAAAATTTAAGGTTAGTTTTCCCTATCTGTTCGTTATCTACCCTTAAAAGTTTATTAACAATTTTCATTAAGCCCCCCCCCCCTTTAGTCAAATTGATAAACGGGCCTTCGGGCTTTTGTTTTTCTATAGTTATTCCTATAGTTTGCCCTTATTGAGTGGGTGTGTGTGTGTTTTCGTAGTCAGCCCTTTCACTTCTCCCCTTGTGTGAGTGTTTGAGTGAGTTGTGTGTGCTGACTGTGTTAGATTGTTAGTGTCCACTATAATGTCCAAAGGCACTAAAGTCTTAGGATTCAAGAAGTGTGACTCGTGCTGTCAGAAGATGTCTCTGACAGATGGTCACACTTCTTGCGTTTATTGCCTGGGACCCTTGCACCTGCAGGACTCTTGTTCCATTTGTCACGGATTTAGTCCGAGTCCTGCAGGAGCTCCGCAATAAGCTAATTTTGAGGGGCTTATTGAAGCCTGATGACTCCCCGCCTAAGTCTGGCTCAGGGAAGTCGTCCAAGACCGCCAAACCCTCAGCTCCAGTTCTTGAGTAGACGGCTGGCGGAACCGAAAGTGCTCCAACATCGGCTCCACTCTGATCCGATGCGAGCAAGACTTTGCCCACTCCAAATCCCGTATCGGAGCAGACAACAGCGCGCAAGTGCTCTAGGTCACCCTCCGTAGAGTCCATTCGTTCGTCTCCAGGATCGCCCTTACTGTTGGAGCGGAGTCATAGGACTCATTCCTCCAGGTCTTCCAGGCTGTCCGACCATGACATTGAGAGGGTGGTCAGTAGACTCCTCAAGTCTCAGGCACTGGCCCAAATACTCCGAAGCCCATCTCACCAGACTGTGGCTCCCTCGGTGCCAATTTCGATTCCTCCTCTGACTCTTCAGTTGAGCTCGGAGCCGGAGTTTGTCGGAACCGGGACCTTACCCCCTTTGGAGCCGATACTACCACTTTGGGCCCCGGCGTAGTCTCCTCTGACCTCTTCATTGGTGCCGTCCGTGGAGAGGTCTGGGCGCCGGGACTCCATCGTCCACTCCGAGGGGGCGAGTGGTATTGGACCCTTGTCCGACCCTGTTCTCCCTCTGAGTGTCGGCGCTGGTTAGTTCGGCCCTGACATCATTCTCATAGCCTTCTCTGTTGGCGCCGGGAGCGGTTCTGGTATCCTCGGAGCCAGGACTTTCTTCTGTGCCCGATAGGGGAGCCTTTGAGGTGATGAGCGTGCTGGATCCGGTGTCCGCTCCAAGGTTGGTTCCTTCAGCTCCTCCCTCTACAGTGCCTGTTACGGTCTCTGGTCATCCTCTGGCAATTGATAGCAGAGATCCAAAGCGTAGGGTACCCACTTTGGGTGTCTCTTCTTCGTCCGAGGCCTCCCCTGAAGCTTCAGGGGAACCCCCTAGGAAAAGAAAGTACAAGAGGAAGCACGTAGACTCTCACTTCGGACACTGACTTGGATGAGTCGGAGGGTTCCCCGAGATCCCCCTCTGTGGATGTCTACTTTTCAGACATCCCAGAGATCCTGAAACAGAGGGGGAATTGGTCCACCCTCAAACCCTCAGAGGACGAGTCTGTTTACCTTGACGCTTTTGGGTCTCGCCCTTCCACCTCCTGGGTGTCCCCTCCTTTCGACCCACTGATGGAAGTAGTGGCCAGAAAGGCGTGGGCAGTTCCTGAATCAATGGAACCTACCCTTAGGAGGCCTTCTAAATTTATTTCTGCTCCGGTAGACAAATCATTTCTGACCAAAGGTGTATCGGTAGATGCTATGGTGGTAGCAGCCGCCACTAAGAAGGAATTGGCTGATCCTTCTGTACCTGTTCATCCTCCTAATAGAGTCTAGGACTGTGGACAGGTACGGTAAGCGGACATTTGCTTCAGCGACCTTTGCCATGCGGTCGCTGAACTATTTGTCATTTCACCCGCCTTCAGAGAGATTTGCTCAAAGAACTGGGTGAAACCATACAGGATCCTTCTGCTGCGGGGTATCGGGACAAGATTAACTCCCAGCTGGCTACTCTGAATTCCATTGCCAACTCCTCCATGCGGCTTATCTCTTATGCAGCCGATGGAGCGAGTAGGGCCGCAGGCACAGGTGTTGCGTTAAGACGTCACGCCTGGGTGCGACTCTGTAATTTTTCTGATCCCTTCAAGGCGACCTTCACCAACACTCCCTTTGATGGTTCAGAGTTGTTTGGACCTCAGGTGAAGAATACCCTCGCCAGGTGCGAGCAAGATGGTAAGACTCTCTCTGCCGTGGGAGTCCACTTTTCCACACCATCTAGACTGTACACTAAAGGTCAGAAGGGTGGAAAGATGCGGTTCCACAAACCACAGGGAGTCACGCCTGCCGCACGTGGTGAACTCCCCCCCCCCCCAGAGGCAGAGGGGGGAACAATAATAGACACCGCCCCAGGGGCAGAGGGGGTCCACAGAACCAGGGTTCCAGGGAATCCTTCCCTGACCAACTCTTTCAGCATCCCTGAGAAGCTGCCCAAGTGTCCACCTTCGGAGGCAGTCGGGGGAAGATTATCTCTGTACCCGGAAGCCTGGCAATCCCTCTCTCAAGACAAATGGGTACAGTCGATCATATCAGAGGGTTACAAAATCCCCTTCATTTCCCCTCCGATCCATCCGCCAAGACCCTCCCAGACATACCACCCAGACAAAGGGGTCAGGCACAGCTAGAGATAAAAAAGCTGTTAGAAAAAAAGTCATCCAGGCAGTCCCAGCAGACTAGCTAGGATCCGGAATCTACTCCAGGTTCTTTTTGGTACCAAAAAAGACAGGAGACTGGAGACCCATTTTGGACCTTAGCAGACTGAACAAGTCTGTGCAGAAGGCAAAATTTCAGATGGTAATGCTGCAGTCCATTCTGCCCTTCTTGGGCAGAGACAACTGGATGTGCTCGTTAGACCTTCAGGACGCGTACTATCATGTAAAGATACACAGGCGCTCCAGGAGGTTTCTCCGCTTCCGGCTGGGAGCCAGTCATTACCAATTCAGAGCCCTGCCCTTTGGTCTCACCACAACCCCCGGGTGTTCAACTAATGTTTGGTAGTGGTCACGGCTCACCAGAGATAAAAAGGATTCCAGATGTTTCCATATTTAGACTGGCTCATTACTGCTACCACCAAGCAGCATCTTATCATAGCCAGGGATTACACCATTCGCATTTGCAATAAACTAGGTATTTCCATAAATTTCGCAAAACCCTCCTTGTCGACTTGTCAATGTATAAACTTCATAGGCGCCATGTTAAACACCACAGAAATGTCTGCAACATTGCCACCTCAGAGAGTGACAGACATACGGCGGAATGTTCAGTTTCTGTTTCATTCCAACAGAATTCAAGTCAAGTTAGTACTGAAAACATTAGGCCTCATGGCAGCGGCAGTTCTCCTTCTCCCCTTAGCCCGCTTCCACATGAGAATTCTCCAGTGGATGCTTTTTTTTCAGTGGTCCTTTCAACAGCTCCCAATGACTCACAACATTTTTATAACCCCAACTTGCAAAAAACACTCTCCTGGTGGATGGTCTCCCCTCAACTTCTTCAGGGCAGACCCTTTGTTCTTCCCCCTCCAGTTGCCACGGTGACAACGGATGCCTCCCTGATCGGGTGGGGGGGGGGCACTATCAGGGCAGGACTGTCAAGGGCACATGGCAACAATTAGAATGCCATCTGCACATAAATGTCCTGGAGATGAGAGCAGTGCTTTTATTGTTGCAAGCCCTTCAGGATTCTCTTCCCACGGGGACTATAGCAGTTCAAACTGACAATATGTCTGTTGTGTGGTACATCAACAAGCAGGGCGGAACAAAGTCCTACCCCCTATGTCGAGAAGCACTCGGACATTGGCAGTGGGCGATCTCCTCTCAACGGTTTCTGATAGCAACGCACATCCCCGGGAGATCCAACGTCATAGCAGACAGACTGAGCAGGACAATTCTCATGCCTCACGAGTGGTCTCTAAATCAGGCGGTAGCAGAGAGAATTTTCCAGAGGTGGGGCCAGCCTTGCTGCGACTTTTTCGCAACACCTCAAAACAGCAAGTGCCTCGACTTCTTCACACTCTTCCCTCTACCAAGCCATCCCCCCAGAGACGCTGTTGTCCACGATTGGCCTCGGGGTCTTCTATACGCTTTTCCCCCTTTTCTGTTGATTCCGCAGTTAGTTCAGAAAGCAACCGCATTGAGATACAAAATGATCCTCATTGTTCTGTACTGGCCTCGACAAGTATGGTTTCCGTTCCTGCACCGTTATCTACTGGAACAGCCCTGGCATCTGGAACCATTTCCAGACCTTTTGACCCATCTGACGGGCAAGCTGCACCAGTCTCTTCAGTCCCTCAACCTCACAGCTTGGTTGCTCCACTTCCAACCATAGCCAGGCTTTCCTTTATTTCTCTTCCTGTCTGTGATATCATTCTTACCTCCCATAAGTCCAATACTAGGAAGACTTATGCGAGTAAATGGAAGCGTTTTTCGTTCTGGGCAGAAGCTAGGTCCTTAGATCCTTTTAATGCACCAATTCATAAAGTTCTAGATTTTCTAGTGGAGCTTTTTCATTCAGGGTCATCGTCGGCCACTATCAGAGTACAACTAGCGGCCATTGCCAATTTTTATGTAGGGCTCTCGGAAACCAATATTATGTCCCATAAACTCTGTAAAGCTTTCCTCAAGGGCATCTTCTTGCTCAGACTTCTTATTAAGGATCCTTCTCCACAATGGGATCTAAATTTGGTGTTAACTTAATTAATTCTCCCTCCCTTTGAGCCTGCAGCTTCTTGTTCCCTCAAGCTTCTCTCTTGGAAAACTCTGATGTGAAATTGTTCAATCTTACCGTTTGTTGTTACACACGGGGGTTCGGAGCCGATCCTCTGCTCCGAGTTGGCCGCATCACTAGCTCGCATCTTCGAGAAAGCTCGAGGCACAGTAATATCCCATGATCCTCCGGTGCTAACCCTCAGATCTAGTTTGCCGCTAGCAGCAGATCGCATCGAGAGGCTCGGGCCAGTACAATTTTTACTGTTTTTTCTTGTTAAATATAGATATTTTTTTATATTCTTATAATCTTTATCTTAATAATTGATAGCTTCATATATATAGTAGTTGTGTGAACTAGTTTAGGTAGTTTGTTACCTTTAAAATTATTAGCAAGGGCCTTAGGCCGTTTTTTGTCTGTAAGAACTTACAGTATTTAAATAGAAAGTTAACTTTTTCTATTTTAATTTTTCAAAAATATATATATACATACATCTCAGTGTGCTGTGGTGTGTTTTTTTGTACATTTATATATATATATACTTATATCTCTGATATTGTAGTTAAAAAATTTTCTATATAGTGCTGTCTTTTTTTCTGGTAGAATGTCAGAAAAGACTGAGTGGATTTAAAAGTTGTCAGTGTGGACAGAAGATGTCCATTACTGACAACCATTCATCCTGCGTCTACTGTCTTGGCCCTCTCCACTTGCAGGAAGACTTTTCCATCTGTCATTCCTTTAGTGGGAGGGTCATGCTGGAAAGATGCAGGAAGTTGGTGGGCAGAGGTTTAATCAAACCTGAGTTTCAAGAGGCCCTGGACAAGGCTGAACAGGTTTCGAAGTCTTCGAAGGGGTCGAAGTCTTCAAGAGTGTCGGAGCCCAAGTCATCGGCTCCGCGCACCTCTTTTCAAATTCGGACACCGGCTTCTATGACTTCGGTGCCGGGTGTCAAGACCTTATCTCTGCACGAGGCTTAGGTCTTGGAGCCGGTATCAGAGGTACCACCGTCTACTATCCTTCGCTCGGTGACGGCTTCGATCCCTTTGACCCATTCTTCAAGGCTACTTTCCGACTCCGATGTGGACAGAGTGGTACAGAAGTTTATGGAGAACTCGGCTTTGTCAAAATTACTCGAGGTTTCGTCCCAGTTGGTTTCGAAACTCGAAGCTATTCCAGCTCCCTCGACACTTCCTCCTCCGAGACCCATCGAGTCATCGGTGTTAGGAGTCGGAGAACCGATGATTGTAGAGCCCTTGGTGCCGAAGCCTCCAGTAGTGCTATCGGCTCCGTTGACCTCGACTCCTTCGGAACCAGCCGGAGAGTCTTGGAGCCTAATATCTTTCCTGGGTTCCAGGGGGGATAGTCGAACCGAGATTTCGGTTCCGACTCTTCCTCTTGGTGCCTCGGCTCAGATCAGTTCGGATCCGTCCTCTGTGTCGGAGCCCGTGGTTCCGATTCCGGAGAAACTACCTTCTTCGGATTGGGTCAGATCTTCGGGTCGGGGCACCGGTGCCTTTGACATCATGAGGAAGGTCTTGTCGGATCAGACACTTACTTCATCGGCTTCTTTATCTCCTTCCCCAAAAGGTCTGCATTCTGCTTCTGTGCCTTCGGTACCTACCAAGCGTCGAGACTGAATGCCTCAGAAGTCCCCACAGGGAGACTCTGGTTCCTCAGATGCATCCCCAGAAGCTCCCACTGAAGATGTTCCGAGGAAACGACTTTGCAAGAGGAGGCGCATAGATTCCCCACAGGAATCTCTTGCATCTGATACTGATTTAGATGAAACAGAAGGGTCCCCACGGTCCACCTCTGAGGATGTCTCCTTTGCAGACATTTTGGAAGTCCTGAAGCAAAGAGGGGACTGGCAAACCTTTACCCCTTCTGCGGATGAATCTGTTTTACTGAAGGCATTTGGGACTCAACCTTCTACCTCCTGGGTGACTCCTCCCTTTGATGATCTCATGGATCTAGTAGCTCGGAGGGCTTGAGAAACGCCTGATACAGTGGAACCAGTCCCGTGTAAACCCAACAAATACATGACAGCTCCCCAAGATGAAGCCTATCTTACAAAAGGAGTGCCCGTAGGCACTATGGTGGTGGCGGCCACTAAGAAAGAGATGTCTGAATCCTCTTCCTCTGTCCATCCTCCTAATAAGGATTCTAGGAGAATGGACAGATATGGGAAGCACATATTTAGTTCGACTTTTTCCATCCGATCGCTCAACTACCTTACGCATTTTACGCGTTTGCAAAGAGATCTCATTAAGGAATTAGGAGATGCTCTTCAGGGACACACAGATGCTGCTGTTGCCGAGAAAGTGACAGCGCAACTTAACACCCTAAACTCCATAGTCAACACGTCCATGAGGCTGATTTCATACGCAGCCGAAGGATCGAGTAGAGCGGCAGCTTCAGCGATTGCACTGAGAAGACAATCCTCGTTGCGCTTATGCTCCTTTGCGGAAGCCTTTAAGTCTTCCTTTGCCAATGCCCCCTTTGATGGTGCCTCCCTGTTTGGGGCCAAAGTAAAGGAGACTCTCACGAGGTGTGAACAAGAAGAGAAGACCCTGTCTGCCGTAGGGGTCCGTTTTTCTGTTCCATCTAGACCCTACCCTAAAGGGCAATGAGGAGGAAAGATGTGGTTCTGAAAGACTCTGGGATCTTTTCAACACACCCAAAGTGACGCCCCCTCCAGAGGCAGAGGAGGGGGACGAAATGGAAGACGCCGCCCAGCCGGCAGAGGGGATCCACAAAATCAGGGTGACAGAGAGACCTTCTCTGGAAAACCCTTCCAGCACTCCTGAGTGGAGGCCCGGCTGTTCTACTCTGGAGGCAGTCGGGGGTCGCTTGGCTTTATACCCAGAGGCCTGGCTAAATCTTACATCAGATTACTGGGTAAAAAGCATAGTTACCAGAGGCTACAACATTTCCTTCATAAAAATACCACCAAACTCCAAAAAACTCCCAGATGTTCCACCTAGTCTGCGAGACCAAGCAACCATAGAGATAAGAAGGTTGCTCGAAAACAGAGTCATCCAACCAGTCCCAGTGGACCAAATAGGATCCGGAACTTACTCAAGGTTCTTTTTAGTTCCAAAGAAAACAGGGGACTGGAGGCCAATTTTAGACCTCAGCAAGTTAAATACCTTTGTAAAAAAGGAAAAGTTCCGGATGGTCACGCTTCAGTCAGCCCTCCCTTTTCTGCAAAAGGGCGACTGGATGTGCTCTATAGATCTCAAAGATGCATACTACCATATCAAAATGGTCAGGGCGTCCAGAGATCATTTGCGCTTCTGGCTGGGAGCCATTCATTTCCAGCTTTGCACTCTGCCCTTTGGTCTCACCTCAGCCCCCAGGGTGTTCACCAAATGCATGGCAGTAGTAGCGTCTCACTTGAGATGAAAGGGATTCCGGGTGTTTCCTTATCTAGACGACTGGCTCCTTTCCGCCACCACCAAGTGTCGTCTTCTACAAGCCAGGGAGTACACCATCAATCTTTGCTCTTCACTAGGCATAACGGTGAATTTTGGAAAATCTGTCTTATCGCTGTCACAGCGTATCTTATTTATAGGAGCACAGCTAGACACTTCCCTGGTTTAAGTTACTCTCCCCCCATCAAGAGTGTCAGACCTCAGGCACCAAATTTCGCTCCTTCACAACAACAGAGTCTCTGCACGACAAGTATTAAGAGTGCTAGGCTTGATGACAGCATCCCTTCTTGTAGTTCCTTTAGGCAGAATGCACATGAGGATCCTTCAATGGATGCTTATTCGCCCAATGGTCGTATCTACAACTTCCACTGTCTCACAAGATCTTGATCACAAATTATTGCAAGAAGGATCTCTTGTGGTGGATACACAGTCAAGAGCTAACACTAGGGACGACCCTTTGTATTACCCAGTCCGGTAGCAACTCTAACCACGGACACCTCCCTGATAGGGTGGGGGGATTCTTTCAGGGACAAACAGTCCAAGGTCAATGGTCCAACATGGAGTACAATCTGCACAACAATGTTCTAGAGATGAGGGCAGTGTTTCTAGCGTTGCAACACTTTCACGAGTCCTTACTTCCGGGAACAGTGACAGTTCAGACAGACATGTCAGTGGTCTGGTACATAAACAAGCAAGGGGGAACCAGATCTTACCCGTTATGCAGAGAGGCCCTCAGAATTTGGCAATGGGCAAAGTCCACTGGACGCTTTCTGATAGCAACACACATCCCGGGGATTTCTAACGTAATCGCGGACAGGTTGAGCAGAGCCATCCTGTTCCCTCACGAGTGGTCCCTCAAATGTCAAGTGGCGGAAGAGATCTTCCGCAGATGGGGCCAGCCTTGCTGCGACCTGTTTGCATCCCCTTTGAATGCCAAATGCAGAAGCTATTTTGCCCTGTTACCCCCCCCCCAGGGACGCACTGGTATACGATTGGCCCCCGGGTCTCCTTTATGCTTTTCCTCCTGTTCCACTAATTCCCAGGTTTTTCCAGAAAGCCAAACGTCTGGACAGGACCATAATACTGATAGCCCCATTCTGGCCTTGACAAATCTGGTTTCCCTTCCTTCAATCCCATCAAGTGGAGGAACCATGGATTCTGGACCCGGAGCCAGATCTGTTGACACACTCGTCGGGAGTTCCTCACACCTTCCTCAAGTCCCTCAAACTGACAGCTTGGCTGCTCCGCTTCCCATCTTATCCAGGTCGGAGTTACTGTCTCCTACAACAAATTATTGTATCTTGAGTAGTAGATTAGCGCTTTCGTTTACTAGCAAATTGTAAACTTCTTCAGATAAAAAAACATCATAAAATATCCATTATATACACCCATTCATTCTGATGTCATCACTTAATTAATCAATTAATTATTTAAATAAATACAAAAATCTTTTTAAAGAGCCCACTTACAATAAGCAAAAATATAGCTGTAATTGCAAAGTGACCAGTATAAAAGATTATATACAAAATTCAGGTATACCTCCAATAAAATTATATACAATGTTTAAAGCGTATTTTAGACTAAATTCAATAGATAGTATAACAATAAAATATCTTCTCTAAATAATGCTTTCAATTTCAGTAAACTTTTAATAGAAATCATTTCATTAATGCCTGGTGGGGAGGTTGCATGTAGTCTCAGTTGCCATAAGATTTCTTTTTCTTCTAATTTCAAGCTAATAGGGCCTCCCCGTCAAGTTACATAAACTTGGTCAATAATAACAAATTGAAAATTATGACCAGGGTTTTGGACAACATGCCTGGCCAAAGCATTACATAAATTTTGTTTTTGAATAGCATAAATGTGTTCATGTACTCTATTCTTGAAACATCTATCCGTTTTGCCCACATAAAATGATGTACAAAGGGCACATAATCCTAAATAAATAACTCCCTTAGAGTTACAGTTAAACTTATGGTTAATGTGGATCCTCTGTTTTCCTACTGTTATAGAATTAGTAGTCATAATATATCTGCACCAGGAGCAGTTTTCACATTTATACATGCCACAATGTGGTCTATGATGGTAAGTGCTCCCTTGTTCCAAGATTTCTTTCAGGTTAGTACCCCTTCTGAAAGTAAATTTTGGTTCTGGTGCAATAAATTTATTAATATTCACATCTTCGAGTAAAAAACACCAATTTTTCTGTAATATATGTCTCCCACATCTTGAGAAAAGGTAGTAATAAAGTTAGAAGATGAATATTCCAAATTAACTTTATCTTTCTTGTTTTCGAATGGTATACAAGCTACCGGTGGAAAATGTCCTATCAAGTTTTCAATATTGGAATCTACACTAAGATTCTGTTTGTTGATACATAAAATAGGACTAAACCCACCATTCAATCTCTTATTAGTGACTTCATTTATCAAACTACTCAAAAGATTAATCGGGTATTCTCTCTTAGTAAACATTCTTTTGAGGTTCTCGCATTCTTCATAAAAGTCATAATCCAAGGTGGTCATTCTGGATGCTCGTACGAGTTGGCCCTTAACTATGCCCCTCTTCTGATGGTAGGGGTGACAACTCGAAAAATGTAGGAAGGAATTTGAATGTTGGTTTTCTAAAAATTTTTGAAGTTACACAATTCATAGTCAAATCCTTCCTTAAAGAGACATCCAGAAAGGAAATACTCAGTATTATGTTCCCAAGTGAATTTCAAAAGGTCAGTATTCAATTCCACTGCCTCAATAAGTTTCCCAGCTGAAATCTTATCACCTTTCCATAGGATAAAAATATCATCCAAATATCTGGTATACCAGACAGCATTTTGGATGAATTTAGGATTGGTGAATAAAAAGTGTTTCTCCCAAAAGGCCATTACTACGTTCGCAAAAGTGGCTCCACACGGGGGAGCCCATCGCAACCCCAGTTTTTTGCAAAAATAATCTATTAAAGAGGAAATAGTTATTTTTTAAGACTAACTCAAGCAAATATATAATATTATCAATTTCTTGAGAGTTAATTTGTTTTTCCAATAACAAGTCCCTAACCCAGTCACACCCGATATCCTAGGGTATGGAAGTGTATAAATCACAGACCTCTATAGTCAAAAAATGAACACTACTATCAAAGGATATTTCATTAATGACCTTCAAAAAGGCCCAAGAATCTTTACAGATTTGATGTTCACTTCCCAGAACTTCTTTGAGTTAAGTCCACAAATTTTGCACAACCAAAAGTAATGGACTGACGGCCATCAATGATTGGCCGGAAGGGAGGTTTGTGAATATTTTTATGAATTTTGGGTAGTCCAAACATGCATGGTGTGATAGGAAAAGATATCTCTAAATATTTAAAGGTGTCCATGTCGGTGCGACCCTCTATAAATAAATCCAGATACTTTGCGGTGAGCTCCATTCATTTCATTTAAAGATACTTCTGCATAAGATTCACTATCTAATAATTCACCCATATTCGCAATGCAGTCATCTTTGTCCATGAAAGCCAGACCCCCTCCCTTATCTGGTTTCATGATTCTGATGTTAGCGAATTTGAGTTCACCCAAAACGTCTTTCTCTTCTTGTGTTAAATTAACATTTACTGATTTAGCAGATGTTTTAATCCTGTTTCTAATGTCATTTTCACAAACTTTTTCAAAAAAAGTAAGGCTGGGATGTAAAATGGGGTTAACAACACTTGCTATTCTCAAATCACTACTGATGCTATTCTGATTACTGAATAGGATGTTCAAATTTAATTTCCTTGTAAAGATTTTTAGATCTAATAATGTTCTATCAACTCTAAAATTATTAGTAGGCACAAAAGTAAGTCCTTTAGCTAAGGTATTAGTCAAAACCATGTCAGGTGTAAAAGTGGAATAATTAAAAATTTTGAAATCCCCTGTAGAGTTAACTAAAACATCTGGTTTATTTGTCACATACAGGGGTAAAGGAATATTTAATGTTTCCTCTTGTTGTTGTTCTTCCTCTTCCACTGTCCCTGTCTCTGATTCTGACCCTGTTGTCTCCCTTGATTGAGCCTCGGGGAGCCAAAAAAATTTTCCCTTTCCATTATAATTATTATTATTATTATTTTCAGAAGTTGGTTTCTGTTGTCTATTAGCGATGTGTTCACTACGTCTAACTTCAGGGGTGTTATTAGAAGTAGTACCATTATTGACAGAGACTACTGAATTGTCATTAGGTGAAACATTTGTGGAATTGACACTAACTCTATTATTATTACTCAGTGATGGCGGTGGTGGATAGGGGGACCCGTTCTCATAAGTTTCCTGATCCCTTTTTAATTTCCTTCTTTTATTCTCCTGCAACTTCCCCAAGATATTCTCCATACTTGAGAAAATTCTTAAATCAAATTTATATCTGGAGAAATCTGGGTCATTTCTGATAACATCCAGTTCTGATAATTCTCTCAAAGTTATCTGTTTGTTCAGTGTAATGGTTAATCAAACATTTAATGTAATCAATGAAATGCCTATCAAACATACAGATTAATTCCTGATGAAAGGCAGAATTAGCAACAACACCCATCGGGTACTTCCATTGCCGAAGTCCCTTTGGCACATGTTTTCTATTAACACATTCAGTTAGGTATTGAATTTCAATTTGCAGTTTTTTATATTTAAACAATTTGAAATCATACAATTTCAATCTGTTCGAAATATTGACTGCACTATTGTCCAAGTCTGTATTACTGTTCATATTATTGTCACTAATATTTCTATGCACATTAATAAAGCTTTCTGGTTCCTTTAGCCAATCATTCAAGTCCGGCAAGTTTGTAAAAGTACTTACTGCCGTAACTGATGAAATACTACAAACCGTATCATGCCTGCTGGAATTATTCACAAATGCGTTTTGAGTCATTAGTCCAGTTTGTGGCAAATTCAAAGGATTTGCTGCCATAGTCCTAGTGCTAACAGTGGAAGAACCACTTGAAGCAGGATTAACACGTTCCTGTACCTCTGTATCTCTGCTGCTACTGTTTCGTGCAATATTCTGGTTGTTACCTTGCAAAACGGCTCCAACTGGCTCAGAATTCGAAACAACGCCAGTCGCTCGCAAGGAACTGTTACTAACGTCACTGTAAGACAGGCTCGTCGCAACCTGATGAGCAAGTCGATCCACACGTTGCGTTAGGAGCTCAAGCAAAGCTGTTAATTTACCCATCGCTGATGATTCGGTACTAGTTCCTGTATTCATGCTGGCTCCTAAATTAACATTGGCTCCTGGTTGAAAAGGTTCCATTGTCATACTCGGTGGAATGAGATTCTGGGTTGGGGCTGATAGCCCTGATGGTGGAAAATCATCAAATAACAGCTGTGATAGTGTCAGGGATGCCTTCCATAAAAACGAAATACACAACTTGAAAAAATCAAAAACCACTGCAAAAATTCAAAAGAAGACCAACCACACTGGTAACTGGAGTAGTAGATTAGCGCTTTCGTTTACTAGCAAATTGTAAACTTCTTCAGATAAAAAACCATCACAAAATATCCATTATATACACCCATTCATTCTGATGTCATCACTTAATTAATCAATTAATTATTTAAATAAATACAAATATCTTTTTAAAGAGCCCACTTACAATAAGCAAAAATATAGCTGTAATTGCAAAGTGACCAGTATAAAAGATTATATACAAAATTCAGGTATACCTCCAATAAAATTATATACAATGTTTAAAGCGTATTTTAGACAAAATTCAATAGATAGTATAACAATAAAATACCTCATCTAAATAATGCTTTCAATTTCAGTAAACTTTTAATAGAAATCATTTCATTAATGCCTGGTGGGGAGGTTGCATGTAGTCTCAGTTGCCATAAGATTTCTTTTTCTTCTAATTTCAAGCTAATAGGGCCTCCCCGTCCAGTTACATAAACTTGGTCAATAATTAAATAATTAATTGATTAATTAAGTGATGACATCAGAATGAATGGGTGTATATAATGGATATTTTATGATGTTTTTTTATCTGAAGAAGTTTACAATTTGCTAGTAAACGAAAGCGCTAATCTACTACTCCAGTTGCCAGTGTGGTTCGTATTCTTTTGAATTTTTGCAGTGGTTTTTGATTTTTCAAGTTGTGTATTTCGTTTTTATGGAAGGCATCCCTGACACTGTATCGCAGCTGTTATTTGATGATTTTTCCACCATCAGGGCGATCAGCCCCAACCCAGAATCTCATTCCACCGAGTATGACAATGGAACCTTTTCAACCAGGAGCTAATGTTAATCCAGGAGCCAGCATTAATTTAGGAGCCAGCATGAATACAGGAACTAGTACCGAATCATCAGCGATGGGTAAATTAACAGCTTTGTTTGAGCTCCTAACGCAACGTGTGGATAGACTTGCTCATCAGGTTGTGACGAGCCTGTCTTACAGTGACGTTAGTAACCGTTCCTTGCGAGCGACTGGCGTTGTTTCGAATTCTGAGCCAGTTGGAGCTGTTTTGCAAGGTAACAACCAGAATATTGCACGAAACAGTAGCAGCGGAGATACGGAGGTACAGGAACGTGTTAATCATGCTTCAAGTGGTTCCTCCACTGTTACCACTAGGACTATGGCAGCAAATCCTTTGAATTTGCCACAAATTGGACTAATGACTCAAAACGCATTTGCGAATAATTCCAGCAGGCATGATACGGTTCGTAGTATTTCATCAGTTACGGCAGTAAGTACTTTTACAAACTTGCCGGACTTGAATGATTGGCTAAAGGAACCAGAAAGCTTTATTAATGTGCATAGAAATATTAGTGACAATAATATGAACAGTAATACAGACTTGGACAATAGTGCAGTCAATATTTCTAACAGATTGAAATTGTATGATTTCAAATTGTTTAAATATAAAAAACTGTAAATTGAAATTCAATACCCAACTGAATGTGTTAATAGAAAGCATGTGCCAAAGGGACTTTGGCAATGGAAGTACCCCATCGGTGTTGTTGCTAATTCTGCCTTTCATCAGGAATTAATCTGTATGTTTGATAGGCATGGCATTGATTACATTAAATGTTTGATTAACCATTACACTGAACAAACAGATAACTTTAAAAGAGAATTAGCAGAACTGGATGTTAACATCAGAAATTACCCAGATTTCTCCAGATATAAATTTGATTTTTTAAGAATTTTCTCAAGTATGGAGAATATCTTGGGGAAGTTGCAGGAGAATAAGGAAATTAAAAAGGGATCAGGAAACTTATGAGAACGGGTCCCCCTATCCACCACCGCCATCATTGAGTAATAATAGAGTTAGTGTCAATTCCACAAATGTTTCACCTAATGACAATTCAGTAGTCTCTGTCAATAATGGTACTACTTCTAATAACACCCCTGAAGTTAGACGTAGTGAACGCATCGCTAATAGACAAGAGAAACCAACTTCTGAAAATAATAACAATTATAATGGAAATAATGGAAAGGGGAATTTTTTTGGTTCCCCGAGGTTCAATCAAGGGAGGCAACAGGGTCAGAATCAGAGACAGGGACAGTGGAAGAGGAAGAAGAACAACAAGAGGAAACGTTAAATATTCCTTTTCCCCTGGATGTGACAAATAAACCAGACATTTTGGTTAACTCTACAGGGGATTTCAAAATTTTTGATTATTCCACTTTTACACCTGACATGGTTTTGACTAATACCTTAGCTAAAGGACTTACTTTTGTGCCTACTAATAATTGTAGAGTTGATAGAACATTATTAGATCTAAAAATCTTTACAAGGAAATTAAATTTGAACATCCTATTCAGTAATCAGAATAGCATCAGTAGTGATTTGAGAATAGCAAGTGTTGTTAACCCCATTTTACATCCCAGCCTTACTTTTTTTGAAAAAGTTTGTGAAAATGACATTAGAAACATGATTAAAACATCTGCTAAATCAGTAAATGTTAATTTAACACAAGAAGAGAAAGATGTTTTGGGTGAACTCAAATTCGCTAACATCAGAATCATGAAACCAGATAAGGGAGGGGGTCTGGTTTTCATGGACAAAGATGATTACATTGCGAATATGGGTGAATTATTAGATAGTGAATCCTATGCAGAAGTATCTTTAAATGAAATGAATGGAGCTCACCGCAAAGTATCTGGATTTATCAGGGATTTATTTAGAGGGTCGCATTGACATGGACACCTTTAAATATTTAGAGATATCTTTTCCTATCGCACCATGCATGTTTGGACTACCCAAAATTCATAAAAATATTCATAAACCTCCCTTCCGGCCAATCATTGATGGCCGTCCGTTCATTACTTTTGGTTGTGCAAAATTTGTGGACTTAAAACTCGAAGTTCTGGGAAGTGAACATCAAATCTGTAAAGATTCTTGGGCCTTTTTGAAGGTCATTAATGAAATACCCTTTGATAGTAGTGTTCATTTTTTGACTATAGATGTCTGTGATTTATACACTTCCATACCCCAGGATATCGGGTGTGACTGGGTTAGGGACTTGTTATTGGAAAAACAAATTAACTCTCAAGAAATTGATAATATTATATATTTGCTTGATTTAGTCTTAAAAAATAACTATTTCCTCTTTAATAATAGATTATTTTTGCAAAAAACTGGGGTTGCGATGGGCTCCCCGTGTGGAGCCACTTTTGCGAACGTAGTAATGGCCTTTTGGGAGAAACACTTTTTATTCACCAATCCTATATTCATCCAAAATGCTGTCTGGTATACCAGATATTTGGATGATATTTTTATCCTATGGAAAGGTGATAAGATTTCAGCTGGGAAACTTATTGAGGCAGTGGAATTGAATACTGACTTTTTGAAATTCACTTCGGAACTTAATACTGAGAGTATTTCCTTTCTGGATGTCTCTTTAAGGAAGGATTTGACTATGAATTGTGTAACTTCAAAAATTTTTAGAAAACCAACATATTCAAATTCCTTCCTACATTTTTCGAGTTGTCACCCCTACCATCAGAAGAGGGGCATAGTTAAGGGCCAACTCGTACGAGCATCCAGAATGACCACCTTGGATTATGACTTTTATTAAGAATGCGAGAACCTCAAAAGAATGTTTACGAAGAGAGAATACCCGATTAATCTTTTGAGTAGTTTGATAAATGAAGTCACTAATAAGAGATTGAATGGTGGGTTTAGTCCTATTTTATGTATCCACAAACAGAATCTTAGTGTAGATTCCAATATTGAAAACTTGATAGGACATTTTCCACCGGTAGCTTGTATACATTCGAAAACAAGAAAGATAAAGTTAATTTGGAATATTCATCTTCTAACTTTATTACTACCTTTTCTCAAGATGTGGGAAACTTGAGACATATATTACAGAAAAATTGGTGTTTTTTACTCGAAGATGTGAATATTAATAAATTTATTGCACCAGAACCAAAATTTACTTTCAGAAGGGGTACTAACCTGAAAGTAATCTTGGAACAAGGGAGCACTTACCATCATAGACCACATTGTGGCATGTATAAATGTGAAAACTGCTCCTGGTACAGATATATTAAGACTACTAATTCTATAACAGTAGGAAAAGAGGATCCACATTAACCATAAGTTTAACTGTAACTCTAAGGGAGTTAGTTATTTAGGATTATGTGCCCTTTGTACATCATTTTATGTGGGCAAAATGGATAGATGTTTCAAGAATAGAGTACATGAACACATTTATGCTATTCAAAAACAAAATTTATGTAATGCTTTGGCCAGGCATGTTGTCCAAAACCCTGGTCATAATTTTCAATTTGTTATTATTGACCAAGTTTATGCAACTGGACGGGGAGGCCCTATTAGCTTGAAATTAGAAGAAAAAGAAATCTTATGGCAACTGAGACTACATGCAACCTCCCCACCAGGCATTAATGAAATGATTTCTATTAAAAGTTTACTGAAATTGAAAGCATTATTTAGCTAAGGTATTTTATTGTTATACTATCTATTGAATTTAGTCTAAAATACGCTTTAAACATTGTATATAATTTTTATTGGAGGTATACCTGAATTTTGTATATAATCTTTTATACTGGTCACTTTGCAATTACAGCTATATTTTTGCTTATTGTAAGTGGGCACTTTAAAAAGATTTTTGTATTTATTTAAATAATTAATTGATTAATTAACTGAGGACATCAGAATGAATGGGTGTATATAATGGATATTTTATGATGGTTTTTTTATCTGAAGAAGTTTACAATTTGCTAGTAAACGAAAGAGCTAATCTACTACTCCAGTTGCCAGTGTGGTTTGTCTTTTGAATTTTTGCAGTGGTTTTTGATTTTTCAAGTTGTGTATTAAATTATTGTATCTTCTCACAAACCAACTACAAGAAAATTGTACATCAGCAAATGGAACCGTTTTGTGCACTGGGCCTCCAAACAAGGTATAGATCCATTCGGGGCCCCAGTACACAAGATACTAGATTTCCTTTCCTCACTTTTTCAAGAAGGAGCATCAACATCCACTATAAGGGTTCAACTGGCCGCTATATCCAATTTTTGTACTGGCCTTAAGGATGGTTCTCTTATGTCTCACAGGCTTTGTAAAGCCTTCATGAAAGGTACTTTTCATCTTCGTCCCCCTTTTCGTAATCCAATAGCACCTTGGAATCTTAATCTCATGCTGTCACAACTCATGTTGCCCCCTTTTGAACCAGCAACCACAACTCCGTTAAAATTGCTTTCGTGGAAAACACTTTTCCTGGTTGCCATCACTTCAGCCAGAAGAGTTTCAGAGTTGCAGGCGCTATCTATCCGACCCCCGTACATAATTTTTCATCCGGCTAGAGTAACCTTACGCACCAATCCATCCTTTCTTCCGATGGTTTGTTCGATTCAGAACATCAGTCAATCTATTGAACTGCCTACCTTCTTTAAAAATCATTCCAGTAAGCTGGAATACACATTGCACAAGTTGGACGTTCACAGACAACTAAGATTTTACTTACATAGGGCAAAAGAGTACAGAAAGTCGGATCAACTATTTGTCTCATATGCTGACCAAAGAAAAGGACAGGCAGTAACGAAGGTTACCTTATCCAAATGGCTCTCAGATTGCATAAATTTCGTATATGCTGAATCCAAACAACAACTTCCTTTCAAACCCAGAGCTCATTCTACAAGGGCGATTGCTACCTCTTCAGCCCATACTGCTCGTTTGCCTTTAGATACCATTTGTGCAGCGGAAACTTGGGCAAAACCACATACCTTTATCGCCCACTACAAGCTAGACAAGAGCTCCAGGGACAGGGCGACGTTTGCTTCCACTGTACTCGGGGAATGTTCTCCCTTGAGCCACCCGGGAAAAAAGGAGCTAGGGACGCTACCCGTGTGTAAGAACAAATGGCGAGATTGAACAATTTCACATTAAGAAGTTATGTCTTACCATAACGATCCATGTGAATTGTTCATCTCGCCTTTGTTCTTACATTCCCCCCCTCCATCCCCCGTCCTACGGTCTGGGAGAACGGTTTTCGATTAGATTCCTTTTCAGCCTTTTCTAGGTATGGTTGACATGTTATTAACATCAGTAATGGCATCTTTTATCCTCTACCTGGCAGTAGGGTTTCAGACAATTTGTAGTATTTGTTCATAAGTGTTTTAGACACATTTCTAAGAGGGATTCTTCTGGTATAGCAAACTAGATCTGAGGGTTAGCACCGGAGGATCATGGGATATTACTGTGCCTCGAGCTTTCTCGAAGATGCGAGCTAGTGATGCGGCCGACTCGGAGCCGAGGATCGGCTCCGAACCCCCTTGTGTAAGAACAAAGGCGAGATGAACAATTCACATGGATCATTATGGTAAGACATAACTTCTTATTTTTGGTGGCTATAACATCTGCCAGAAGGGTGTCTGAACTTCAGGCCTTGTCTGTCCGTCCCCCTTATTTGGTTTTTCATAAAGACAGGGTAGTTCTCAGAACGAATCCTTCCTTTATACCAAAAGTTTCTTCTGAATCAAATCTGAACCACACTATTGACTTGCCTGTTTTCTTCCCAAATTATTCAAATAGGGCTGAACAGAAACTACATTCCTTGGATGTTCATAGTCAACTGCGGTATTATCTAGACAGGACGAAACAGTTCAGAAAGTCAGAACAGCTTTTCCTCTCTTATGCTGAAGGAAAGAAAGGACTTCCAGTATCAAAGGTAACTCTTTCCAGATGGTTAGCATCCATCATTACCTTTGTCTACGAGGTGAGACACAAACAACTTCCCAAGACCTAAGGCTCATTCAACCAGGGCACTATCGACCTCAACAGCCTTTCAAGCAAGGTTACCATTAGATGCCATTTGTGCAGCAGCTACATGGGCTTCTCAACATACTTTTATTACCCATTACAAACTTGATATAGCCTCCAGAAATAGAGCTGACTTTTTGGTTCCACTGTACTCAGGAGTCTGTTCCGTTGAGCCACCCAGGACCAAGGTGCTAGGGACGCTGTCCCATCCAGCAAGAATGAAGGCGAGAATGACAACTTAACATTAAGAAGTTATGTACCTACCATAACGTTCCATGTTAGTTGTCTTCTCGCCTTCTTTCTTGCGTCCCTCCCTCCTGCCCCCTAGCCTGGACAGACTTGAAGGTCTCTGAATCCTTTTTCTTTCATGATACATAGTTATTCAGGGTTACCCATATTGTGTTACCAGCAGGTGGACCGTATTTTTATACAATGGCTTATTTTTTGGTAACAATAAAACTATACTATGTGTTAGCTGTCAATGAGATCTGGGGAGTTAATGCATGGTATTGTGGGATATAGGGCTGCCTCGAGCCGGTAAAAATAGCTCTCGAGTTATAGTATAGGCAGAGTCGGAGCTGAGGATCGACTCCGAACCCATCCAGCAAGAAAGAAGGCGAGAAGAAGACAACTAACATGGAACGTTATGGTAGGTACATAACTTCTTATTCTGCACCCTCTTGACGATTCTCCTTGATACCTTCCTAGACCATACACTTCCTTCTAATATTAATTTTGTCTACCAGTCCCTTAATTTTCTTCATGTATTTTGTTTACTGTATTAAGTCCTGCTTAGGTGTTCTGAAGTAGCAACATATCACTCAGTGTGTAGTCCCTTAATGTCTTTAGTTTTTCATATTATCTACTTACAAGCTCAGATGTGAATACATTATGCTGTTATTGTTGGAAGAGTTCTGACTAATTTTCCATGTGGTATTATGAAGTGACAGTCTTTGTATGAAACACAAAGGTGCAGTAAAATTTTTCATACATTACGTGATGCTGAGATTCACCATCCATGAGTAGTTGTCCCAGAATAGAACAGGTTGGGACAGTGAAGTGGGCATAGTCAGCTGAATCCCTAGGCACTGATTTTCAGCCTACAAAGAGAGCCATATATTCACGCAGACACTCACACAGGCAGGCAGACACACAGGTCCACAGTCCAAATGTCTTGTGGAATTCAAATTTCGTGTGTGCCTGGAAGACGAGACGTAAACAGTTGGTTGCACAGACTCCACAGGTGTTGGCAACCCATTTTCATCTTCTGCGTGACCAGATGCAAAGGGTATTCTTAAAGAACACACTTAAAATCATCTCTCATTTTGTTTTTCCTCTAGACAATATGCTGTCTGGCAAAGGCATTCTCCAAATTTTTCCTGATCCCAACATTCGTTTGTCACCCCATATGACGTTGCGACTTATAGTTTAAGAAGCCCTGTACTTTTCTCAACTGTGTGAAACTTTTGAAGCTAATCTTGCCACGTTTTATATTGTAGTGGTGAGGTTTGCTTAAGCTTGTAGGTGAGGACAAGTTTGTGACCTGGTAACCTTTAAGATGGTCATTTTGTAATTTTTCTTAATTTTTCTTATATTCATTTTAACTATGTTTGAATGCAGTGATCGCAGGTCATTGTTTTACAACCACAGGGAGTTTATTCCATACATATGACTGATATTTGATTTACTAGACTCATGTCATGCAGTTATATTTATTTTCAGCAGAAAACTACCCTCTCATCTTTGCCATTTTAAGTATGTGCTTTAGATACAGATCTTTAAATCATAAGAATATATCATTACTGAAAAGGCATGACAAAGGTCTCTTCTGAATTATCTTTTAAAGTGATGGCATCGTGTGTATTCAAAATGCTCATAATTTCTAATCCTATAATCTTTCTTGTAATTAATCTTGGTACTTATCAGACGCTTGTTGTGGAAACTATAAAATGTCAAATTATATTTGAGAAATTAGCAAATTACTATTATGTAGTGAGGTACAGTCCATTTTGTTTATTTTTGTTGCCTAGGAGACCAACCAGGCAAAGTTGTGGTGTAGGATGAAAAGGTCAAGACATACAAAATTTAACGTAAAAGCCTATGTAATAAAAACCTAATTTCTGCAGTCTCAGAAATGAGTGCACATGTATGACTGTACACGCACAAGTATCACAATGAGGGAAACTGGCACGATTAAATAACTTGTCATGTAATTTATTTATATAGTTGCAGCTTTATTTTGATGCGAGTTGAATTATTATGCACAGAACGTTAAATCCAGCAATAGTAAACCCGTATTCTACTTGGAAAATATAAATATATAAATCATACCTCTTTCCTTCCAAAGAAGAGGGGGCAAAGCCCTGGAATATTGCTGGAATGAAGCCAGAAATTTATTTTGTTCTATGGCCTTAAATTTTTGTCTACTACCAATTATTTACAAAATGTACCTGACCCTAAACGCATTACCTCTATACACTACAGAAATGGACAGCCTGGCAAATATTGCCATTTATGATCACAAAAGTCAGTCTTTATAAAGCTGCATTCCTGTCAAACAAGTTTTGTGCAATCATATGTAACTGCTTAAGATTAGGCCGTTATTAAACATTCTGTACTCTTTGAACCATAATGGTTCTAAGAGTCACTCAGGAAGAACATGTACTTATTTGAGTACACAGAGTATGCCTAGCTATGTCATTGGAAAATCGGGGACATCTGACATAATTTAAGGACTCACAATTAACATACATGATACATATCCATGAGTGAGGCAGCCAGTTATTGACAAGATACAGTTTACGTTTTATTACATTATAGCATTATTTTATGTATCTTAAAAATCAGACAGTGGGCAAGATTCCAGAGGACTTTCTCCTAGTAAGTGACTTATTCTGGTGTAAGCTTGACCTGATTCCGAAATACTTGATATTGGTGTAATTTACTTCAATATAAGGTCTGTTTTCAAAAGCAGGCATACACTGGGGACTAGATTCCAAGAGACTTGCTGTCTTGTTTTGAAAACTGTCCCCCATTGTAAGCCTGCGTTTTACATATGCTTTTCACAGAATTAAGTCAGTCACTCTGAGAACAAATCTTTTGAAATCACTGCATGTTTTCACCAGAGTAGGTCAATTATACTGAGACCAAGTCTGTTTGGAATTTGGCCAAGTTTGGTTTTCATTAACTCTTGGTTACAACACAGAACAAATTCACACTGCACTATGAGAAAACACTACATATTTCTTAACATCACCCAGCAAACATTACATACATGGAGAAATCATGTCCTCATCTTTTTCTGCTGGACCAAACCTTGCCTTGTTGGAGTTTGCTGCTGTACCTCAGAATGGTTTACAACAGAAAGACATGCGATATGAGTGATAGTGATGCTGATGCATTATTTCCAATACACCTAGAGTTTTACTTTTTACTGTAAGGGCTATGCTGGTGAATGAAGCAGAAAGAATGCTTTGGTGGTGAACAGGCATGAAGCACCTAGTGATTTCGAATTGGTGCTGAAAAGTATTTGGTTTGATTCCAACAACATCCACTGTCCAAAACCTTCCACAGTAAAATAACTTTTGTGTTCTGCACTACTTTCTACATTACAAAATGTTTTCTTAATGTTATAATTTTGTGATTACCATCTTCACATCTCATTGCATCAGGGCTAGCCATTCTGCAGTGTAAACATTAGCTCTAGCTGATGATGTCACATTGACTAATACAGCTGTGACACCCTAACCCCATGTAAAAATGGGAAAAAGAGAGGTGGTGACAGCAGTCATGACATCTTCACTTTTATTTTGGAATATTGGAACACCTTGACTCTGCATTAAAGTCAGATTGGTATAATAATCCAAAAATAAATAGAGAAAAGATAAAGGCAGTAATTTCAAAGTTATTACAAAATTTTATATGACCATTTGCAGAATAGACAGTAGTTAAAAAAACAATAGCCTTGCTGTTTAATATTCTTGCCTGCTGCATGCAGAGTGAAGTAGGCAATAATTCACAAAGTCTGTCAGGACAGCAGTGGTGGACCCAGAGTCAGACCGTGACAATAAATGGAGCATTATAGCACAATATGTGGTCTCCGTCCATATTCTCAACCAGTCACCCGGTAGACTTTGGCCCAAGATGGGTAGATGTACAGTTCAGCTTTCACAGACTGAGCATTGGATTAGGGTCAGCCATAAAATATAGATGCACTGAAGCCAGTCTTCCAGGTTTCGTTCAGTTTCTTACTTTCAATGACTACAAGAGTTTGAAGAAAAAATAAACATACACCTCACTTTTCTTTCTTCTCTGTCTTGTTGAGGGAAAAAAAAAAAACTCTAGACAAGCCTGTACATAATTTACAAGAAGCCAAGATGAGGAATTATTGGCTTTTGGCCGGATGGACTCTGTATGTCACTTAAGGTCTTTTGAATGGTGTTGAACGGTGCAGGGTGAAATTAGGATTGGCAGTATGCAAATCAGAAGGGGGGACAACATGCCAATTTACCATTAAAACTAGGATGTCTTGCCCAAATCTGTACACTTGAGAGCCCTGGTCCAAAGCATAAGTAACAGTGAATTCAGTAGGAATTTAGGATATATCCTGCATGGTACAAACGTTTCTTCACTAATGGTTTTTGTTTTGACAAGGTAGAACAATATGTAAAACTGTAAAAATGCAGACATGAAAACGAATTCAGGCTGTGATGTGAGGAACTGATATACTGTGACCACAGAGTCGCTGTGTAATGGAAATGTAGTTTGCTCCATTACACAGTTATTGCACTCCTGACCTAGCTTTACATTTGTTTTACATCTTAGCCTCTCTCTTCATTCGGTGTTCTGTAACTCTTCTTTGAAAATCAGTCTTCTGTTACTCTCAAAATCTTTTGTGAAATCTCAGCCCAACAAGTTTTGTTTTCAAATGATCTCATTATTTGTGAGCTTATAGTTCCCTCTAGTGTTTGTTTTTGCATGAAAATAAAAACACAGTTTAGATGAACTAAAAGGACATTGAGTCACTAAAGTGAGAGACAAGTGCTTCATTCATTCATTTTACATTTAACCTGGATAGTCCAACTGTATAGATGGCCATTTTCAGCAGAGGCCCAGGGAGAAAAGCTCCAGGTAACACAGAATATAGCAAATATGAGTCAAACATGTTTACAAAGCCCTTTAGTAGGTACTCACAATATACACAGTGTGTAATAGTATACAAAAACAGGTTGCAGCAAGCTATTATGACCAAGAGATGCGTACAATATTAATTTAAATAAGGCATTGAATAAGTAATGATTTAATCAGGGTTAGTACAGGGACAAAACCAGTGCTCTTTAAAATACTGTTTGAGGTCTTTTTTGAAGAGACTTGAAGGTTTGTGGGTAAGGTTAGATGAAAGTGAATTCCAAGTTTTACCAACAATGTTAGCAAACATTGAGTCGCCGGCTGAGTTAATGGGTTTGTGGGTTTGGATCAACAGTTTATTGGGTGATCGTAGTTGCCTTGAATTACTGTATGGCTTTATGATATTTTTGAGTGCTGGAGTATTTCAGGGTGGTACAGAATTTTGTGTGCTACTATAAGCTGATTGAACAGAAGTAGGCTAGGCAGTTATAGCCACCTGATAGGACTGAGGTTTTGATAGTGATGTGTCCTATATGTTGTGCATATGGCAAATCTGGCAATATGGTTTTAACAGTGAGAAAGCTTACTAAGTTCAATTTTGCTCATATTGGAGAGTATGGGGGGGCATATAGAAAGGTAGAGAGTAGGGGTGAGCGGGTGATTTGCAGTCCTAGCTAATGGAGGTAGAAGAAGTTTGCTTCTCTATAATGAACCAAGTTTCTTCTTAATGGTTTTTATAGTTTTATTGATATGCAGATCAAATTTGAGATTATTGTCCACTATTACTCCTAAAACCTTAGTATGGTCATCTGGAAAGATAGAGAGGTACCGTTGTTGGATATTATGGAGAAGGAAAATTGGGTGGCTCTACTGGTGGGGTTAAAGAGGAGCAGTTTAGTTTTGTTGGGATTTAACAACAGTCTGTGATTAGAGAGCCAATTTTCAACTGTGTTAAATGTGTTTTTTGTTAAGGTTTGCAGGTCTGAAGTTGAGGAGGTCGTACAGATCAGGGTAGAATTGACTGCATATTGAATGCAGGTTGCATCAGGGATGGCAGTATGAAGATTGTTGTTGAAGATAGAAAAGAATAGGGGACCTAGAATAGAGCCTTGAGGGGCACCCAAGGGTGAGAGGTAGAATGGACAGTTTGTCCTGCCATAATGCAGCCTGTTGTCTACCATTCCAATAGGATAAGAACCACTGAATAGCATGGTTATCTATGGAGATGGATTTTAGGGAATGGATGAGTAATTTGTGGTTGACTATATCAAAGGCCTTCAACAGGTCTAGACATGGGGCTGAAGATGGCCTGTTCCTATTTCTGGAATATGGTATTTGTAAAAGAAAGGAGGGCGGAGGTGGTGCTGTGATGTGGCTTAAAGCCATGCTGGGAGTTGGCAAGCAGATCGTTCTGAATGAGATAGTCCATAAGCTGCTTATGAACGCACTTCTCCATTAATTTGGCTAGTGGTGAGAGAATGGCAATGGGTCTGTAGTTGGACAGTTCTGTTGAACTTCCACCTTTGTGGAGTATGATAACATGGGATATTTTCCAGATGGAGGGGATAGTTCCATCAGTTAGTGTTCTGTTGATTAGGTTAGAGACGGGGAATGTTATGGCATCGGCAGCTTTTTGTAGGTACTCTGCAGGAAAGAGGTTATCAGAAAGGGTGGTTGGTTTTAGTTTTTTGATAAGATATCGGATAAAACTGGTAGAGGCAAGGTTGGAAGTTGGAGGGGATGAGAAGTGAGTGTGTTAGTGGTAGCGTTAGAATGGGTGGGAGTAAGTTAGTTAGCTAAGGACTGAATAGTTTCAGTGAAAAGTTATTAAAGGTAGCGGCAACAGTTTCTAGTGATTTATGGGTGTAGTTTGATGGGGTTGGGGTAGCAGATTGTCCTGGACGAACACGTCTGTTAATACCTGCCCAGAACTTTTGGGGATTGTTTTGGTGTTTAAATCGGAGGTTCTGTTAGTTTTTTTTTTTTTTTTTTTTTTTTTTTTTTGTCTAGCAAAATGTTTTTTTTTTTTTATTTTTTGGATAATTTCTAAGTTGATGTTATCTTACTTGGTTGAGGGGGGGGCTTTAGTTGTTCACCATTTGGTCCAGGCCATATTTCTAAGTTTGATTTTTATCTCTGTTTCCTTTGTGAGCCATGGAGCAGTATTAGCTTTAGTCTTTATAGTATGTGCAGGAGGATGGGAGTCGAGGATGCTCAAGAATTTATTGTTCAAGTTATCGTTCAAGAAAGTTACGGCTTCATCTTCACAGTCTGTTGAACTGTTTTCAAGAGCTAAAAGACCAAAACAGTCTAAGTATGTATTATTTTACTTGTGGACATTCTCCTACCTTCCAGTGAATTTTTTTTGTTGTATGTTTTCAAGAGTTGTAAGTTTCCTTAGATTAGTGCTATTCCTAATGTAACAGTGCTATTTCTACTGTAGCAGAAGTACAGCTTTTGAAATCCGATTAGAAAATGTAAGTGCTTATCTCTCACTTTAGTGCCTCAATAAAGTTTCTTGTAAGTTCTTCGGAATTTTGATTTTATTTTTTTTTTTTTGTATGTAGCCATTTTCTTTGTGTTTCTGCAGGAAAACAAACATTATTAATCCTGTCTAAAACTCCTGCTACATTTAGCATCGCTAGTCATTCATGTAGAGACATACACGTGGGGTTGTTAAATGTGTGATGTTATGTTTCTCCATTTAATAATCAGGTTAAGTGTCTAACCTTCATCAGCTCCTGTTGAGCTCTTTCCATTTTGTTTTTCAAAAATAGGGACTCGTTCCATTTTAATTTCAAAAATGGCCAATGTGGAAACTTAACTTCTACTGCAACCAGCTTATTGAGCTTCTGTTCTACACAACATATCCCCATAGTTACTCTAAATTTGTAGATTAATTATGCAAAGTCATAATGATAACTGTGATATTTTTCCAAGCTACGTCCATAACTGGTTCAGGTATCCTTCTCTTTGAAACGGAAAACATCACACATGCATTTTAACATGATTAATTTTTCGTTCTGTAAACAGGCTAAAATATACACAGTTGAATCCAGCTTTTAATAACCATGGTAGCTGATTTTCTTCCCAATGTTTGACAAGGTTTTGTACAAACTTGCTTTTGCTAATGCTGTCTGGTCATCATGTGCCTCACAGTAAAAGCAACTGCATGTATGCATTTTGCAAAGCAGCATGCCCCCTCACATATTAATTTGGGATCCTTTCAAAACTGTAGTAAGCATCAGTTGGAAGGAAGTGTTCATTCACACATTACTCTGATAGAATAAGTCTAATAGTTTCTACCACTTATTTCTTTCAGCATATCCAAAAAAAAAATAAATAAATAAATAAATAAATAAAAAACTACTTTCTACCTCCTATATTTTCTTTTCACAGATGTAAGGATAGGGCGAGCAGGTGTTATAGTAAATGACAGATGCATGATAGTTTTCACCAGATGTTTTTAATTCGTTCATTCTTTTGCATTTGCTAGGATGCTAGCTAACCTAACATAAATGTGCATATTATAAGTAACATAATTGTGCTATGTAACCAAAGAATTTATGCCTGCTCTCTAGCATGAAATGAAATTGTAAATTGTCTTCTTTACTGTGGTTGTATCTGTAACTTATCTATGTAATGCAGAGTTTTTCTCCCCAGGCCTCCACTGAAAACGGGCTCTCTGAGCCCAGTGGACCTCCCTGGTCATCAAACTGGAAATAAATAAATAAATTTGTTAATAGCGAGTTCATTGATTCACATGGAATTTTTTCAGTGTGTGCTTGGGAGCTCTTCCTGACTTGATGAAAACCACACAGGAGGCAAATGGTGACTGATGGAATCATATCCTTGACTACAGCAAGCAGGTCCTTAACGGCTCACAGCTGTAATCCTCCTAAGTTTAGTTTCATTCAACCATGTCCCATCTCTTCCAAAAAGAGAAGGCCTGCTGTTTCCTATAGTTTTTTTTCTGGTTATAAACATCTGGCTAACTGGCATTGTGGTAAATCCTAATGTTTTTGTAGAAGTCCTGTTTTTACCTTGTAGGTGCTGCTTCCTTTCTGTCCTTTCCTTTATACCATACTAATTTCATTATGCTCCCCCTTTGCTTATTTCTAGCCCATTTATTATAGTTTCCTTAACCATACCTTTTTCTTCTGGTAGCTCACCCACCATGGAATCATTTGCATCAGCCATAGCCATAATCTGTTATTGACCCATAAAATACAATTTCCTTTTCTGTTGGTCATCGGTCATTGAACCAGTGAAGACAGCAATGAGCTTATGTGACATTGCTGAGTGATCACTTTTATTTACACCCCTTTTTAGCAGATTTCTTTATCCTGTTGCACATCCCCTCACCATTTAGGTTTATCTTAAAAACCTAAATGTGGAGCATTTAGCTTAGCATTCTGCGCTCTTTCAAACCCATGTTCTGCTGTCGTCTTTGTCAGAAGCCTTTAAGTCTCTAGTCCATAAGAAACCATCACTCTTCCCCTGTCTTCCTCCTTCCATAACTGCACATTCTCTAATTTAAACAGTAAGGTGAAAAAGCATTTTTCTTATAAGCCGATTGCCTGGAACCTAATTAATATTCTTTCCCCAGAATTCCTTTCATGTCCTTAAAATAATTGCAGTATTTCATGAACTCATTTCATAATATTCATGGTGTCAAGTTTCCAGTAACTGTTTCCCCTCATTAGGTGAAAGTTTTGTATGCTAAACTGAAACTAATCTCCATTGTTCATTTTATTAGTGCATGTACACTGCTAAAATTACTTCACTATTTGTTAATATTTTTAATTATATTTTACTTTTCTTGTGCAATACTGAGTCACTGGTTTCCTAGAATATGTTTGCCTCTAACAGCTTTTGTATTATTCTGTTACTTCTGCTCATTTCCCCTCATACTTTATGAACTGTGTGGCTCCTGTCTTTAAATTATTTTCTTAAGTATGTTAACCTAATGATGTTAAGTTGTCTATCTCGCCTTCATTCTTGCTGGATGGGTTCGGAGCCGACCTCAGCTCCGACTCGGCCACTCTAAAAGCTCGAGAGTTGGTTCCACCGGCTCGAGGCTCCCCTTATATCCCACAATGCTAGGCGAGAGTTACCTCAGATATCGTTTGCCGCTACAGCTTCGAGGTTGGTTTTTCTACCGGTTCCTGGTGAGTACTATTTCTTGTTGAAATTAGTCTTTAAAAACCCCTTTAATTTAATATATTACTTAGTTTAGAAAACTTTTTATTCCCTTCCAAAAAATTTCCGTTTTTTTCCCTCAAGAACCTTAGGTTCTTCCCTTGGGCCTATAGGCCTTTCCTTTCCTAGTGGAGTGTGTGTGCATTATTTTATTTTAAAATTCTAGTACTGCTTTTATTATAATTTAACTTGACAGGGTGTAACTAGTGTGTTTGTGTGCGTGTTTGTGTACACCTGTTCAAGTAAAAATGTCTAAAGAAGCAAAGGTCTCCGGATTCAAGAAGTGTGATGCGTGCTGTCAGAAAATGTCTCTGACAGACGCTCACACTTCTTGTGTCTATTGTCTGGGGCCTTTGCACCTGCAGGACTCCTGTGCTGTGTGCCATGGCTTCAGCCCCAGGGTCCTGCAGGAAAGAAAGAATAAATTGATTCTTAGAGGCTTACTCAAGCCAGAGGATTCCCTGTCTGTTTCAACAGGGAAGCCCTCTAAGGCATCTAGGTCTTCGGCTCCGGCAACTGAGCCGAGACCTAAGGTTTCTCAACCTTTGCCTTCATCGGCTCCGGCTGGAGCCGATAAGTCTCAGTCCACAGTTTCTGTGGCTCCCGGCTCGGCGGAGCCGAGGTAGTAGTTCCCGTGTCGGCTCCGACCAGACCTTCGGAGCCGACAACTAGGAAGAGGTCCAGGTCACCATCTCTTGGCTCCGTTCATTCGGCTCCAGGATCTCCCCTGCTGTCTGAACGGGGCCAAAGATCTCACTCCTCTAGGTCATCGAGGCTGTCGGATCATGACCTTCAGAGGGTAGTGAGTCGACTACTTAAGTCCGAGGCACTGGCCCAGATGCTTCAGAGCCCGACTCATCAGTCGATGCCTGCCCCGGTCCACCAACATATTCCTCCTTCGACTCTCTTGAGCTTGGAGCCGGGTCGTGTCGGAACCGAGACTGTGATTGCGTCGGAGCCGATACAATTGTCTTCGGCTCCGTCGTCGGCTCCGTTTTCTTCCTTGGAAGAATCTCGGCGCCGGACTTCCCTCGTCGGCTCCGAGGGGGTGAGTGGCATCGGACCCTTGTCCGACCCCCCTCTTCCTCTCGGTGCTTCGGCGCTGGTGAGTTCGGCTCCGACATCGGCCTCGGAGCCATCACTGTCGGTGCCGAGGGGGGTTCTTAGCTTCTCGGAGCGGGGACCTCTGGCTCTGCCTGACAGGGGTGCATTCGAGGTCATGCGGAGTGTGTTAGAGCCTGGCTCTACTCCACAGTCGGCTCCGTCCGCCCCTCCCTCTATGGTGCCTCAGGCTAAGTCGACTCACTCCCTCATCCCGGACCGCAGAGAGCCAGCTCCTCAGGAGCCCCCTGTGGGGATTTCATCCTCTTCCGAGGCCTCTCCTGATTTGGCAGAAGAGCCCCCTCGGAAGAGGAAGTGTAAGAGGAAGCACATTGACTCACCTGAGTCCATCACGTCAGACACAGATTTGGATGATTCTGAGGCTCCCCCCCGTTCTCCTTCTGAAGATGTCTCATTTGCAGACATTCTGGAGATCCTGAAACAGAGGGGAAATTGGCCAGCCCTCAACCCTTCGGAGGACGAATCTGTGTATCTTGAGGCGTTTGGCTCTCGTCCTTCCACCTCCTGGGTGTCCCCCCCCTTCGACCCCCTCATGCAGGTGGTTGCTAAGAAGGCATGGACGGCTCCTGATTCAGTGGACCCCACTCCCAGGAGACCCTGTAAGTTCATTACAGCTCCAGCAGACAAACAATTTTTAACAAAAGGAGTTTCTGTGGATGCTATGGTGGTAGCTGCTGCCACTAAGAAGGAGCTAGCTGATCCTTCAGTACCTGTCCATCCACCTAACAAGGAATCTAGGTCCATGGATAGGTGCAGGAAGCGGATGTTCCCGACAGCGACATTTACCATGCGTTAAGCTGAACTACCTGTGCCATTTTACTCGTCTTCAAAGGGACTTGATCAAGGAAGCGAGTGAAATGTTAAAGGATCCTACAGCTGCTGGTTTCCAAGATAAGATGAACACGCAGCTGGCTACCCTTAATTCCATAACCAACTCCTCCATGCGCCTTCTTTCTTACGCGGCTGATGGAGCGAGCAGAGCCGCAGGGACAGGTGTGGCCTTACGTAGGCATGCCTGGATGCGGCTATGCAATTTTGCGGACCCCTTCAAGACGTCTTTCACGAACTCCCCTTTTGATGGATCATCCCTCTTTGGTCCTCAAGTGAAAGAAACCTTGACTAGGTGCGAGACTGATGGCAAGACCCTTTCTGCCGTCGGAGTCCGTTTTTCTACTCCTTCCAGGCCTTACCCCAAAGGCCAGAAGGGTGGAAAGATGTGGTTCCGTAAACAATCTCAAGGGACTTCGCCTGACGCACAGAGTCGTTTTCCCACCAGAGGCAGAGGTGGGAATAACAATGGTAGACGTCGCCCTAGGGGCAGGGGGGGTCCGCAGAACCAGGGCAATCGGGAAGCCTTCCCTGACAAACCCTTTCAGCATCCCTGAGGTGTTGCCCGACTGCCCATCTTCGGAGGCAGTCGGGGGAAGATTGTCACTGTACCCAGAAGCCTGGCTATCCCTGACTCAAGACAAATGGGTACAGTCCATCATTTCCGAAGGCTATTCTATCCCCTTTCTTCGCTTTCCAAATCAGTCAAAAAAATCCCTTCCAGATGTTCCACCCGCTCAAAGGGATCTAGCAGTTTTGGAAATTTCAAAACTGCTTGCAAAAAGAGCAATTCAGCCAGTTCCAGCAGACCAGCAAGGATCCGGAATCTACTCAAGGTTCTTTTTAGTTCCAAAGAAAACAGGGGACTGGGGACCAATTTTGGATCTCAGTATCTTGAACAGATCAGTCAAGAAAACAAGATTTCGGATGGTCACGCTGCAATCCATCCTTCCCCTTTTGGGCAAAGGAAACTGGATGTGCTCTATAGACCTTCGGGATGCGTACTATCACATAAAGATGAACAGACGCTCAAGAAGATTCCTCCGCTTCAGGCTGGGAACCAGTCATTTTCAGTTCAGGGCCCTGCCCTTTGGTCTCACCACTGCCCCCGGGTGTTTACCAAATGCATGGCAGTGGTAGCTTCTCACCTGAGACGACAAGGATTCCAGGTGTTTCCATATTTGGACGACTGGCTCCTTACAGCTCCCACCAAGCATCTCCTTCTGATGGCCAGAGATTACACTTTTCGCGTTTGTCAAAAGCTGGGTATTTCAATAAATTGCGAAAAGTCTGTTTTGTCGCCTTGTCGTACTATTACCTACATAGGCGCAAATCTGGATACAATAAATATGTCTGCAAGGCTAACACATCAGAGAATATCAGACATTCACAAATTGGTATCACTCCTTCTCAACAACAACAGAATCAAAGCCAGGTTAGTTCTAAAGGTGTTGGGAATTATGGCAGCGGCCATACCTCTGCTTCCATTAGCCAGATACCACATGCGGATCCTTCAGTGGATGCTTTTTACTCAATGGTCATACCAGGAAGTTCCAATGTCTCACACCATTGTGATCACGCAAGCGTGCAAAAAGCATCTCATGTGGTGGATGTCTTCCCCCCAGCTCCTGTCGGGAAGACCCTTTGTTCCACCTCCTCCGGTTGCTACTCTGACAACGGATGCCTCCCTGATCGGGTGGGGGGGGCATTATCAGGGCAGGACAGTCCAGGGCACATGGCAACCAAACGAATGCCACTTGCACATAAATGTTCTGGAGATGAGAGCAGTGCTTTTAGCGTTGCAAGCCCTTCAAGACTCTCTTCCCTTGGGAACAATTGCAATCCAGACAGACAATATGTCTGTAGTGTGGTACATCAACAAACAAGGCGGAACCAGATCATACCCCCTGTGTCGAGAAGCACTCAGACTGTGGCAATGGGCGATTTCTTCTCAGCGGTTTCTGATAGCAACGCACATCCCCGGGAAGTCCAATCATATTGCGGACAAGTTGAGCAGAGCTATACTCATGCCTCACGAGTGGTCTCTGAAAGACTCTGTAGTGAGAGAAATTTTTCTCAAGTGGGGTCAGCCTTGCTGCGATCTTTTGCTACTCCCCAAAACAGCAAGTGCAGAGAATATTTCACTCTATTCCCTTTACCAGGCCAACCCAGCAGAGACGCTCTAGTCCAAGTTTGGCCCCGGGGACTTCTGTATGCATTTCCTCCTTTCCCACTGATCTCTCAAGTAATACAGAAAGCTATCGCTCAGAAGGCCTCATTGATCCTCATTGCTCCTTACTGGCCTCGACAAGTGTGGTTCCCCTTTCTACATCGTTTTCTCTTGGAGCGACCGTGGAATCTGGACCTAGTTCCAGATCTTTTGATCCATCAGTCGGGTCACTTTTATCGCTCCCTCCCCTCTCTGAACCTCACTGCTTGGTTCCTCCAGTTCCAACCTTAGCCAGGCTTCCTCAATTATCTCACTCTGTTAGAGATATATTGATAGCTTCCCATAAATCTTCCACTCGAAAGATTTATTTGAGTAAGTGAAAACGCTTCTCATATTGGACTCAAGGAAAGGACATAGATCCTTTCACCGCTTCCATCCAACTAGTCCTTGATTTTCTAGCTGAACTCTTCCATGCAGGTTCATCTCCCTCTACACTTAAAGTTCAATTGGCAGCTATTTCTAACTTTCATGTGGGTATTTCTGAATCTGCCCTAATGTCCCACAAACTCTGCAAAGCCTTTTTGAAAGGAGTTTTTCTTCTCAGACCTCCTATAAGAAATCCTCCTTCTCCTTGGGACCTAAATTTAGTTCTTGCTTCTTTGATTCTTCCCCCTTTCGAACCTCCAGCTTCCTGTTCTTTAAAATTATTATCATGGAAAACTCTTTTTCTGGTAGCTATTACATCAGCTAGAAGAGTTTCAGAGCTTCAAGCACTCAGCTGTCGTCCTCCTTATCTTTTGTTTCATAAGGACAGAGTATCCTACGAACTAACCCGTCCTTTTTGCCTAAAGTGGTCTCGACATCAAATCTGAATCAATCCATTGATCTACCAGTCTTTTTTCCAGAATACTCCAATAGGTCTGAACAAAAATTACACTGCCTGGATGTTCACCGTCAATTGAGGTACTACTTGGATAGAACTACACAGTTCAGAAAATCTGATCAGCTGTTTGTCTCCTATGCGAGAGCAGAAAGGGACTTTCAGTTTCAAAGGTATCATTATCCAGATGGCTAACATCATTGATCTCCCTTGTATATGAGATTAGACATCAAAAGCTGCCTGATAAACCTAAGGCTCATTCCACCAGAGCTTTGGCTACTTCTTTAGCTTTCCAAGACAGACTGCCTATTGACACCATTTGTGCAGCGGCTACTTGGGCTACTCCTCACACTTTCATTTCTCATTATAAGTTGGATTTAGCTTCTAGGCATAGAGCTAACTTTGGTTCCACTGTTCTCAGGAGTCTGTTCCGTTAGGCCACCGGGACAAGGTGCTAGGGGCGCGTCCCATCCAGCAAGAATGAAGCGAGATAGACAACTTAACATATAGAAGTTATGTTCTTACCATAACGTTCCATGTTAGTTGTCTTCTTCGCCTTCTTCTTCGTCCACCCTCCTTCCCCCTGGCCTCGACAGACCTAGAGGAGTTGTGATTGTGACCTCTCTTTCTACCACCTCTTTCTTAGACATATGCTATTATGCATATTTCCTGGTTCAGGATGTAGGTCACCCTTCTTTCTTCCTGTTGTTAGAGGTGGATTCTTTTTACAGTTATTCTGTTACTATTATAAGCTGGGGTTAGCTTACAAACGAGATCTGAGGTAACTCTCGCCTAGCATTGTGGGATATAAGGGGAGCCTCGAGCCGGTGGAACCAACTCTCGAGCTTTTAGAGTGGCCGAGTCGGAGCCGAGGTCGGCTCCGAACCCATCCAGCAAGAAGAAGGCGAGAAGAAGACAACTAACATGGAACGTTATGGTAAGAACATAACTTCTATTTTTGGCAGTTCCTGTTCAGCTTGTTTAGCTTATACTGCTCCTGCTTTTCTTCCATTATTCTTTCAGACTTGACAGTTTTTATCTGCTATTTTGTCAGCCATGCAATATGCTTTCACAGCCTCTGTGCATATTTGTAATGCCAGTAAAAGAACTGCCACTTGGACTTCCCTCTCTTCACACAAGTCTTTTACTTGTGTGTGAACATGTTTAATAATAGTTTGTCATGACACTTTTTTACATTCTGCAATCGACCCTTCAGTTGTATTCATCCACCTGCCAAAAACATCCAAAGCAATATGTTTGTCCGATTACAGTAGTGTTAACTTACTTGCAACTAAGTTTGTATTTTCACAGCACTTCTGTGATATTCTTTCAGTATGGTACCATGTTGGCTTTTTGACGCGGATGGAATAAATCCCTGATTGTATTCCCATTGACACAGGACTGATCAAACCAAACACTTCAGGGGTAAATTGGGGGCAGTAGGAATGAGTGACTGATGATGGCTTAGCCATTATTGTGGGAGGGAGGGCAGCCCATTAGTCAGTAGAGATGCAGGAAACAACATTAAAGGACTCTGGACGTACATGCTCCATCAAGCAGTGCTGTATGTTGTAGCTGAGCTTAATCTGCTTATGCACAAGTCAGGCTTCCGGTATTTTGGGACAGCTATCAGGTAGCAACAGGAGAACTGGGGGTTGGAATGAGCAGAATGCTTGATGGCTTCTTGGGTGATAACCTGGTTGTCATCTGAAAAAAAAACCTTTAGCTCAGCTGTGTCATGGGAAGTCTGGTTGAAAGATGCTGGAGAAAAAATAATTTGAAATCATTTAGACCTTAATGTGTATCGTACCACAGCACCCATTATTGTACAGGATAGGCTGTTACCATTTTCCGGATTATAGCCAGGGTTTTTAGAATTCTACACCCCCAATATAGTAAATTCTCAACTGCCCCTCCTTCCCAAGGCCATGCATGTTTTTGTTGCATGGAGTGAAATCCCTATTTCCCATCAAAAGTATTGTTACAGTTAGATATTCCACAACCTAAAGCTTTCCCTCCTGTGTTATTTACTTTAGAGGATATTTTCCTGATGGATTATAGTTTATCTGTCAGTCAACCTCCTGCCCCTAGGAAATCTGATCGGTTATACAAGGTACCTCAGACTTACAAATATTTGTTTTCTAACCCTAAAGCAGACTCTGCAGTTATTTCCCTATCTAAAACTGATTCTGCTAAACTGACTACAGATGTTGACCACATTCCCACACGGCAAGGAAGGGAAAGCTTTAGACATCATCACCCCTCCTTTTTCCTATTTTCTACATGGGGGGGTTGAAGTGTTATTTTCACCATTCTCTCTCTATTCAGTGCCACGCTGCTACCTTCTTCCGCACATGACTGACTTTCACACGTCTTCTTTCTCACAATCCATCCATCTGTTTGCTGGACGTCCTTGTTTCCTCTTGCCTTCTTTCTGTCTGTTCCAAATTTTCTTCACCAGATTGTCTTCTACTTTTCTGCATGTGTGCCCAAACCACATAATCTGTTCTCTTTGACCTTTTCTGCAGTTGGAGCTACTTTGGCTTCTGCAGTTGTCCCCATTTCTTACCATGTCCCACAGTGTGCATCCTACCCTCCCAGCTCAGGCACTTCTCCATCACCTTTAGCTTCATAAACTGCTCTACTTTTACTGCCCAGGTTTTTGTACCATATGTTAGTACTGGTCACACCACTGTTTTGTACACCTTACTTTTCAGCTTCTTTGGCATTCTTCTGTCGTACAATACCCATGACACACTGTACCAGTTGGCTGCAGACCCTCTAACTCTAGCTTTGATTTCCTCATTCAGACTTCCCCCTCCCCTCAGACACCCTTCCCAGATACTTGAAACAGTTGATCTGCTCTTTTCCCTTCCATCTCTTTTCTCAGGTTCTTCTCATTTCCCCCATTTGCTGCCATTACAACTGTCTTATCTGTACTCCGTTTCATCCCATGTGCCTTCAGTTTTGCATTCCATTCCCCTATCTTTTACTGAAGTTCTTACTCGGAGTCTGCTTGAATGCCACATTGTCTGCATACAGCAACTTTGTTGATCTGTCCCCTCTGACATGTTTGCTAATGTAGTCCATCACCAATATGAACATCAGTGGGCTCAGAGCTGAAACCTGATGTACACCCACTCTCACTTGAAACCTCTCTGTGAGACATAACACCATTAGTACTTGAGTCATTGGGCCCTTGTAAGTAGCTTGCACTAATTCTACCAATGTTTCTGGGACTTCGAACAACCTTGAGACTGCTGAAATCTGCTTTCTTGGGATCTTATATACTTTCTCAAAGTCTAGGAATGCCCATTTGGATTCTTTCCTCATCTCTAGCTTCTTCTCAAGTATCTGTCTCACTGCAAACATCAGGTCAGTTCTGCTGCATCCTGAGCCAGATCTGAACTGCTAATCTCCCATCTTACTTTCAACTACTCTGCATATTCGTTTATCAGTTGCCCTCTCTAGAACTTTCATGAAATGTGACAGGAGTTTGATATCTCTGTACTGCCCACAGTTGTAAATGGTCCCCTTTGTTCTTGAACCACTGGCACTAGTTTGCTTATTCTCCAGTCATCTGGGATGCACCTTTCTCTCTATGCTGCTATCTGAACCTGCTGCTTTCCCTGACCTCTTTCCTTAGTGCTGCTCTTTTTTCTTTAAAGGTGGGTTCTCCCTCCTTTCATTGTAGGCTGTGTCTGGGGCAGTGCAGCTTCTGTGAAACTTTCTTCATTCAGTATTTTTTACATCTGCCTTTGATATCCTGTGGACTGGTGAGCAGTTTGCTGATGTCCCTTATACAGGGTGCCTGACTACTGACTACCTTCTATGTCAATCTGATGTAGTTTTTGTCCCATCTGCTGAGTCACTTTACAGAAGCTGGTAGTGCCTGATGCAGTGTACTTTGCTATTGCAACTTCTCTCTTGGCCTCTTTGGTAGCCAACCAGTATCCTTCCTAGCCTGCTGTCTTTTCTAGCTCCCACTTTTCATGTGCTCCTTATTTCAGTACTTTTCCGTTATCGGGGCAACAGGTGTAATGACCATGATAACTTGTCATAGTTGCGTTCACTTGTAATTCACTTTAAACAATGGAAAAGTAACAAGTGAAGTCCACTCCTTTGTATCGACTGTGGTTATAAGTTCTGCAGAATCTCAAGTCCATACAAAAATACCACTTTTGAGCCTTTAAAATGTGGCAAGCCTAACACCACCAAAGATCCAGCTTGCCAATCATAAACTACCTATTACGTATTATACAGTGGGGACATGATTTAATGTAACACCAACCGAGTTGAGTAAGTTGGCTAAAAGTGCTTTTAAACCCACTTCACAAAAACATGATTCATTGACGTAATTAAGTGGAAAAGCCAAAGCTACTGTAAACGGAAATTAGGCGTACAACAGGAACATATTAAAAAGTAAAAAAAAAAAGCTTGAGGGTGAGGTTGGGTGCAAAAAAAGTTATGACAAAAGAAAAAACAAATGCACCCAACTTACACAAACACTGACTTTAATCGAATAAAACAGAGTAAGCGCTTTCATGACCAAAAACTGTCGCTTCATCAGACCAACTCAGAAAAAACACTGCACCCATAAATAACATCAATTAACTCATTAGTCAGCTGATGCAATCAAGTAAAGCACAAAATAATCTTAAGACAGAAGTATAAAAAGCAAAAATATATTCATATTAAAATTCAGTACAACATGAAGACATGTTTTAAAAAATATATATATTGTATATTAAAAATATATAAAGAAATATAACAATGTCAGTGTTTTAAGCCTTCTTAATTTTAAAAAAGGCTTAACAGAAAAAGTGCCATTCAGACCTGGAGGGTCTCTCTGCATCTAATAAAAGTATCCATTTTGGTTCAGCTGCCTGTACTGTAGTTTCAATATCTCCCTCTCTGGGACTAGCATCAGTTACTTGAATAACAAAAAACCTAAAATTATGTGAGGGAGCAGTTGCCATAACGTGGTTTGCTAAAGTGTTATTCTTTTTCTGATTTCGAATATCCCCAATATGCTCCAATATCCTGTCCTTCAAAGGTCTGTTAGTTTTCCCTACATAAAAAACGTGACATTTCTGGCAGTAGGCAAAATATACTATATTGGAAGTATGACAATCAGCATCATAGTTAATGTGTATAGTAAAATTCTTAGTAGGATGTGTATATGAAACATTAGAGAAAATATAAGGACAGGCAGAACATCTGCAAGGAAAAGTGCCTAATCTCGTAGATGCATATGATCTCCGTACAATGTTTTTATTGCATAGATGTTGTTTAAGTGACTTATTATTCCTAATGGAAAAAGCAGGGACATTACTGATCTTATTCTTCAGCTCAGGAATTATTTTTAGAATGTGCCAATTTCTTTTTATGATGTCACAATACTCATTGATGTCACTCAACTGAAAAACAATTCTGAAGTCATTAGAACTAGTATCAATACCTTGACAATTATATGCATCATTTGCTGTATCCCTAAAGTAAGGTTTACATCTGTCACTTCTAGGAGTCCAGGCTTCATCATTTACAGTGTCTATCTCTTTCTCAGAATACCCTCTTTGCAAAAACTCCTGCTTAAGTATACATAAGGCATTATGCACCTCTAAATCATTATTGTGAAGTCTGATCACCCTATAAACCTGTCCTTTTAACATGTTGTGGGGAATGTGCCTAGGGTGCATACTTTTTTATGTAGTAGAGCATTCTTCCTTGTTGGTTTTCTATATATACCACTGCAGACCTGATTCAAATCAGATTTTTTTCAAGAAACAGCTAAGAACTCAATTTCACTCCAGGAACATTTATAACTAAACTTTAAAAATCCAGTAACATTATTCATAAATTCAACCAGTCTTTCAAGTTCAGTAACATCACATTTCCATAGCATAAAGATATCGTCCACAAAGCGGACATAACATAAAATATGGTTACTTAAATCATTACTTGCTGCTAGGATAGTTGTCTGTTCCCCTTGTGTTAAAGCTAGGTTGGCGTAGCTGTTGGCACAGGCAGTGGCCATAGCTATGCCAACCTTCTGGAGATAAGTCATTTTCAAAGAGAAAAACTTTGTTTCCTAGGATTATCTCTAATAGAGTGCATGTGAATCTTGTATGATCATCATTAAGGCATTAATGCAAAATAAGAAAAGCCCTGATCATCTCTATACCCCATTCATTAGGAATAGAGGCAAAAAGAGACTCTATCTAGAGTAACAAACCTATAATCACTGTCTACGGTGGAAATCCTGTTGTATAATCTTTCCAATAAACTTTTGGTGTCCTTAACAATGGTATAACTGTCATCTAAAAAAGGGCGTAATATAGTCTCCACATAAATTGGTAGTGCTTCAGTACACAGCCTCCACCAGAGACTATTGGTCTTTTAGGCGAAAGAGACTTATTTTTGTGTACCTTTGGTAGACCATAGATTTTAGGGATAACAGGGTTAGGTGTGTTAAAGTACTTAAACAAGTCTTCATCAATTAAACCTATCATTAGATCATCAAATATGAGAAAATAAACTTTTTCTATAATTCCATCAACAATTTGTTTAAAAATACAGCAATAACACTTATATTTCTTTATATATTTTTAATATATACTATATATATAAATACATTTTTTTTAAAACATGTCTTTATGTTGTACTGAATGTACTACTAATATGAATATGTTTTTGCTTTTTATACTTCTGTCTTTTTAAGATTATTTTGTGGTTTACTTGATTGCATCAGCTGACTAATAAGTTAATTGATGTTATTTATGGATGCTGTGTTTTTTCTGAGTTGGTCTGATGAAGTGACAGTTTTTGGTCGTGAAAGCGCTTACTCTGTTGTTTTATTCGATTAAAGTCTGTGTTTGTGCAAGTTGGTTGCATTTGTTTTTCCTTTTGTACAACGGGAACACTCTGAGAAACATAGTAACGATCCACTCCACAACACTTCCGGAGCAACCATGTGCCTAGAAACGCATCATGCAAAAAATAACCAGCTGACTTATATTTCTCAGCAATGAGCAGAAAAATAATAATCACAAAGAAGACGAAAGACTCCCGCAACATAATTAGGCATTTCTATAGAGAAAGGAAACACATTGCAGCAAGCCAAAGTACGACCATTGTTATAGCAGTACAGCCGTTACGTAAAGTGTTGGAGAATCAAGAAAAAGGGAAAACTCAATAAATGTCAGTAACAGACTTCAAAATAAATATTGATCATAACTTAGAGATAAAAATATCTATCACTAATTAGAAATTAAAACTGTTTTATAAAAGATTAATTCAATTATAGTACCACCCACCCATAATTAAAAAAAAAAAAAAAAAAAATTACACATTCTAACATCTTATGCCACAAACTGTACTTTGGTATTAAGTAGTGCAATGAAAACTCAGTAACTTGCCTGTAAATGATGGCACAATTCCTTAATTTCAAATACTACTGCTGTTCCCAGAACTTGTTAAAGGCCGTTTTAAGCGTGTTCTTCCTGTGATATAACTAGTTATCGTGGTAGTTAGACCTGTTGCCCCGATAGCGGAAAAGTACCCTTATTTCTTTTGACGACTTCCTGGACTTCTGCATTCCACCACCAGCTTTCCTTATGTACCTTATTTCCATACATTTTTTGATAGTCCTCATATACGCAGTTTTGAGGAGCTGCCGTTCTTCTTCACCTCTATTTCCTCCTCCTGTTGAGGCCCTACGTAGTTTCTTGAACTGATGTGCTTTTCTCTCCATTCAACTTTCAATTCTTCTGACTAGTCTCTGCTGACCTTGTAGCCGCCTTTGACCACTGCTTGCATCTAATTGTGACACACAGTGGTTTTATGTTGGATGGCAACTGTTTCACTTGAGATAACTTTGCAATTGCTTATTCTACTCATGTACCATTTCCTTATGAGGAGGAAGTTTACCTGAGTTGCATGTTGACCACTCTTGTATGTGATCTTGTGACTGTAGTATCAAGTCATTTGCCATGCAGAGGTCTAGAATGGCCTGTCCTTTATTCCTGTTGCCCCAACCTATGTGGACCCAGACAGTCCTCATATCCTGTTCTGTTTGTACCAATATGTGCATTCAAGTCACCCATTATCAACACCAATTCATGTTTTCCTGCTTAATCTAGTAGGTCCTGCAACTGCCGTTTGAGTGCACTCTTTTTTTCCTTTCTGTCCCAACTCTGCTGTGGGGCATAGGCTTAGTTTAATTATACAGTGACCCCCCATTAATATTCCAAAACGTGCACGCTGATTGGTTAGCATGCCCATTGTAAATCCCACAATATACCAACGGAAAAAGGTTTGGCACCTGAACTTTTTTCCATTGGTATAAAGTGTCCAAAACTTTTTTTTTTTTTTAAATAAAAAAAAAAAAAAGGAGACTTTCTTTTCTGTGTTGCTTCAATGTTTTAAAACGGATATACTGGGTGTGCATGGGAACGCAAGTCCCATAAACATGTGCAGTACATCAACACAAGGAAGCAATATACCACCACCTGTGGAATAACAGTAATGCACCGTTATACAAAGACATTATTTAAGAAAAGTAAGTATTTTTTTCTTAAATGTCATTGTATAATAGCAATAACCAACACTGTGGTTGTGGTATATTGAAGATTTACCCACGGTTGGATTTATTTAATCACTCTGGCTCCGCCCTTGTGATTAAACCACACCAACCATGGGTAAATCTTCAATATGCCACACCACATCGTCTGTTATTGCTTAATTATACCACCCCATCGTCGGGCTGGAGTATGATTGCCATGATTCTGTTACAAATTCTGATGATCTCCTCACCGTCTTTTGACGCATCTCCCTCACCACAATTCCCATATCATTGCTAGCCTGTCCTTCTCCTGAGTAGCAGACTCTAGATTCCAAGTCAAGTGGCTTTACTACACTGCCCTTCAATCTTTTTTCTGCTGGATACATAGGATGTACAATGTCCTCCTTACCATATCATCCACTTCCAAGCTTTTCCCCATCACTGAACCCACATTGAGTGTAGCAGTTCTTTAGTTCATGATTGGCAGGTTGATTGGCTTTGCATCCAGTTTTCGCTCAGCAGAGCTATCCCAAGTAACGTACCAGCTGGCCAATGCTTATTGATCCAGGGTTGCTGGGCTTTATGGCAGACTCACTTTGGCCATTAGGGGTACATACACTCCTCCCACCACTGGCGTAGGTTAGAGTACACTGGGTCCTCGACCCCTTTGACAACACTAGTCAACGTGACCAAATCACCTAGAGCTATATTTTTACACCATCAAGTGGCTAGCCCTGCCATATTGCACTGTAGGTGATCCATGTTTTCCTATCTTGAGGCTGATGTGCATCATAGTAGATGCCCAAAGTGGTTGGTCTTTATAACCCTTCACCTTATAGGACACCATCTAGAGTCTGTGCTGCTGCCCACAGCACCATTCTTGGCTGAGTTTGATGGAATCGCTCAGCACGTTTTTTGGAGGTAGGAGGAATCCCACAGATACACAGGGAGAGCATGCAAACTCCAAACAGGCATTGGCTGGAAGTCCGGATTGAACATTGTACCTTGCACCTTGCATGTAGGAGGTGAAGACCTTACATTATGCCAACTGGAATCTTTCCAGATAGATTTGGGAAAAAAATTTATTATTCCGCCATTTTGTCATACAGAATTTTAAACTGCCAGGCATGTATGTATGTTTAACTTTTTCATGTTCTCAAAAAACAGAAGTAAAAACTTTTGTTTTTACCTTGGAAGAGAAATGGTTAACAGGTATTTAAATGCATTTTTTTCTGCTTCTTGGATAATTCATCAACAACAACCCCCTTTTTCCCATTTTTTTACATGGAGCCGGAGTGTTATGTTAACTGTTGTCATCTCTCTCTCTCTTCGGTGCCACTCTCCTGCCCTCTTTGATACTCAAGCCTCACTGTTGCAGGCCTTCTGTCACACAGTTCATTCACCTCTTTCTTGGATGTCCTCATTTCCTCTTGCCTGTCCCAAATCATCTTCACCAGATTGTCTTCTGCTTTTCTGTTTTCTATACATGTGCCAGAACCACCATAGTCTGTTCTTTTTGGCCTTGTCTGCAGTTGGAGCTACTTTGGCTTCTGCTCTTGTATCCTTATTTCTTCATCTGTCCCACAGTGTGCCTCCTACTTCCATTGTCAGACACTTCATCTACATCACTTATAGCTTCACCTGCTCTGTCTTTACTGCCCGTGTTTCTGTGCCATACAGTAGTACTGGTCTCACCACTGTTTTGTACACCTTACTTTTCAGCTTCTTTGGCATTCTTCTGCCTTATACTACACCTGACATTCTGTGCAAGTTGAATGCAGCCCTTCTGATTCTAACTTTGACTTCCTCATTCAGACTTCCCTTCTCCTCAGCCACCCTTCCCAGATAGTTGAAGCTGTTAACCTGTTCCATTATTTTGCTTTCTATCTCGATTCTCATCATATTCTGATTTCCTGTATTTGCTGCCATTACCACTGTTTTGTCTGTACTCAGTTTCATCCCATATGCCGTCAGTTTTGCATTGCATTCCCCTATCCTTTGTTGAAATTCTTGTTCAGAGTCTGACTGTAATGCCACATCGTCTGTATCCAGTACCTTTGTTGATCTGTCGCCTCCAACCCGTGTGCTAATCTAATTAAATATTCCTTAGTTTTCCTATTACATAGCTGACACTGTCTCTAGAAAAGCTGCTTCTGGGACAGTCATGAGAAAATTTGCTTGGTAACAACATTTACAAGATTTACCAGAAGAGAAGTCTGAGATTTTAAATTCTCTCCTGAACAAGGAGGTTCTGTTTGGCCCTTCTGCATCGAAGGTTCTTAAAAGATTCGATGAGAGGTGAAAGTTAATTTAAGGGGATGACGCATATCTTCAAACCTTAATTTATTAAAGAAATTAAAAATTCTCTTTCCACCTCTGCTGCTGCTGCCTTTTTTTTTTCTAAAAGCAATTTAAGCCACAAGGGGCCAACAAGCAGGATTATAAAAAGCAATGGCAAGGAGGCTCCAAAAAGAAAGGGATAGCGTATCAAAATCAAAGATGGTCCAAAAAGTAAGAATGAAAGTTTTTCTTCAGGGTCCCCTCCTTCCACTCTGGCAATGTCTCATTTTCTCTGGGTCTACATCTTCCACTTTGCATATCAGACAAATGGGTTTTGAAAGTCATTTACGAAGGGTAAGCTGGCAGTGGGACTCCATACCTCCATTCCAGGGGATTCCATATTGCCCAGCAAACCGAATGTCCCCATTTCCACCAGTTTCGGTACAAATGTTATCCCAGGGTGTCCTAGAACCAGTGCCTTACTGCCAGATAGAAAAAAAAACTTTGAATAAAAGCCTTTGCCTGTTAACAGAGAAGGAACTTGGAGACCAATGCTAGATCTCTTTTTTCTTACTCTTATCAAAGTCCCAAAGCTCAGTATGTTATCCTTTCAGAATCTGTTACCTCTTGTCCTTTTACTAACTTTCATGGTAAAGCTATACTTGAAAGAGGTTTACCATCAAATTCACAGTGGCAAACATTTCATATATATTTTTTTTAATTTTCTCTGTCTGGCTTACACCATCAGTTCTCTCTTGCCCTTTGTGAATACCCTTGGAATTTTAGATAGTCCACAGTGTTTGGCTCCAGTAATTGCTTATTGAAGACTTTAAGGTGCTCGCATTTGTCCATATTTGGACTTTTTTTTATATATATATATATTTGCGGACTTTCTCAGATTATTAGAGCCCTTGACAAATGTTCAGAAACTCTGTCTCAGTCTGGGGTTTCAGGTGAACTTAGAAAAATCCTCTCTCATCCCTTCCCACAGAATAGTTTTCCTATGTTGTGTTTTAGAGTCTTCCATGGGAAGAGCATCTCGTCCTCCAGACAAAGTGGAAATGTACAGAGAGTTCTTCCTGCACCTTTCCAACCAATCTCTAGCATCTGCCAAGGAATGTCTCTTGATTCTGGGATGCATGGCTTTTATGAATCTCTTTATTCCCCTTATTACTTTATGAATCACATTATTCCCAAATTTCATGTGAGGAAAATTCAGTGGTATATCAGTTAGTTCTGGATTTAACATCAACACACATTTTCTTATCAGATTCCAGTCCTAGTATTTATAAGGAGGTACTGTGGTGGGTGGATGATTTTTCTCTCAAATCAGGTCTCTCTCCTTGTTACCTCCTCTTCAGTCTGTCACAGCAGATGTTTGACTTTGGATGGGGACAAATGCCATGCAAGGTCTGTGGAACAAACAGGACAGGAAGAACCTCAACATTGTGAAAGAGATGATGGTAGTAACAAATATTTTGAAAGCCTTGAGTCCTCTCTCATCTCCAGGACCTCTTCAATTTATTACAGACATAACCATAATGGTGTGGCACATAAAACTGGAGTACACTTTCTAGCCCCCTTTGCAGACTTGTTGTTATAGCCTGGGAGGCAGCAACACAGCTCTGTTTGACATTCCATCAGAGCAAACCATTGTAGCAGACAAGCTAAGCAAGACCAGGACAGATCCTCATGAATGGAAAGTACACCTAGGTGTCTTACAAGAATTGATCCAGCTGTGGGAAATGCCTTGGATAGATTTTTTGGCCTCCTTTCAAAACAGTTCATTTAAAAGACTCCTTGCAAACAGTCCTTGAAGACAGATGCATTCTTATTCCAGTGGCTGGGGAAAGTTTCTATATTTTTCCACCCTTTCCACTGATATCCAAGGTTCTAAAAACTCAGAGTGCCTCTCCAAAGCTTGTGCTGGTGGCTCTGTTTTGACCCAGGCAACAGCGGTTTTCCGTTCTTTTGAAACTGGCCAAGGGCAATTACCAAAGCATCTTCACAGACTGGATTTAATCACGCAAGGCAAGAGGTTGTTTGGTACACTCCAACCTGAAAACACTTCAGCCGACTGCCTGAATTGATAAGTTTGTTAGCTTTTAAGTGTTTTTTTCTCCAGGATGTGTAGCAAGTACTAAACGCTTAAAAAATAAAACAAAAAAAAAACTTGCTACTAGGAAATCATATATGTGTAAGTGGAAAATAGTCTAGCTGCGGTCAATCTAAGAACTAATGTCTGAGGCTTTAGTCATACAGTCATGGATGATGGACACAGTCCTTGCACATCTGTCATCTTGGTAAGCACATGACTTTTGATTTGATGTCAATCTTGACATAATCTTTGACTGTGGTTCTCTGTTCTGAGCCTCGGAACCGACTTGGCCATTATTCCAGCTTACGCCTTCCAAAAAACTCTTTAGCTAAGCTTTATCCACAATGCTCCTCGCCAAATTAACTGAGATCTTGTTTGCCGCAGTGTAGTGACATGTTTTATCCAATCTGTTGAGCCTTAGCGTTTCTAATTGTAAGTCAGTTTTTCTTTCTTATCCTATTTCTAAATGTTATCTATACTACCCCGCTCTTCTAGATATCTTTTAGTATGTGCATGAGTGTTTTTTTCTCTTCCTTCCCGTTGGGTAGTCTCAAGAACCATTGTTGGTACTTGTCCCTTTTTACCTTCAGGTAACCTCTTATACCATCGTTGGTAGTTCTCATTTCCTATTCTTTTCTGTCTTGCATTTAAATAAAAAACAAAAAAACTTTCCTCTTTCCTTATACTTAAGTCTGTGTGTGTGTGTGTGTGTGTGTGTGTGTGTGTGTGTGTGTGTGTGTGTGTGTAAGTAAGGTGGTCTTAATTTTTACATAATGGCCAACAAACCCTCTGAAGGTACATCTGGCTTCAAGGGGTGCCAAAAGTGTGATGGAACAATGCTAACTCAGATGGACACACTCTGTGTGTATTGTTTTGGTGCAGTCCATCTGCAGGAAGACTGTGCGATCTGTTATGGATTCAGTTCCAGAACCCTGCTAGAGCGCAAAAAAACAATTGTTACTGAAAGGCCTCCTTAAATCTGAATTTGAAGAGTCACTATTTGGTCCGAAGACAAAGTCAGTTCCTCCACTGTCCTCTTCTTCTAAACCTAAAAAGTGGAGTCTCTCAGTTCAGACGACTCCCTCAGAACCGCCTTCTAAAATTGCAAAATCTCCCATGGTGCAGACAGCCTCCTTGACACCGTGAGTGGGCCAAGATTCTTATCCCTTGGTGCCAGCGGCACCAACCTCTTCAGTACTAGTATAGGTGCAGATAACTGTCCTTTTGCTACCAGCTGATTACTCGATACCGAAGGACCCTTGGTTAACCTTTTTACCCCGTACAACCTACTCCCCCACGATAGATCCATTTGTGGACCATCCTCCCAGTCCTTTTTTGGAGAGATGGCCAACAAGGTCTCTGTCAGCCTCCTCTGTTCGGTCCATCAAGAGTTTTTCAGGGTCAGACATTGAGACTGGTTGACCAGCTGCTAACAGCTAGGGGATTACCTCCATCCTTGGTTCCTAGCCTTGTTAGATCTGGAACCTTGCCTTCCTCTACCCCCATGCATGTACCTCCTTTGAGTCCAGCTGAGATTTTGGAGCCCCTGGCACCAGCCTTTCTGGCTGTGACTGTTTCAATGACGGCCAAAGTTGTTTCTCCAACACAGATGGTTACCCCCGAGGTCTACCAGTTCCTTGGAACCACAGACGACCTGGGGTTGGAGCTTTGTTGTCGATTCCAGGGGGCAGGGTTCAACTTCGATACTTTTGGAGCCTTCTATGCCCCTCAGTGCATCTGCATATGTAAGCTCAGCCCTGGCTTCTACGTCAGGGGCGGTCCCCTTGGTGCAGGATGAGACCACGGTTCTGAAGGCGTCCATTTCTGTTCCGGTCTCCTGTTCCACTATGGGGGGACCTACCTTCCAGGCTATGGAGAGGGCCTTGTCCAATGTAGACAAGTTGTCTATGCCTTACCTGTCGGCCCAAACATAGTGTCCATCCCCTTGACCGGAACTTCCACCAGTCTCTTTCCTGGGACAGGGGGCACAAAAGTCTCAGGACCAAACCTCTCGGGTTATGTTGTCTTTGGAAACCTTGCTGGAGCATCCCACCAAAGAGCTACCTTTGAAGAAAAGGTGCAAGAGAAAGCACTTGGACTCTCCTGAAGAGTCCTTCACAGAAGATACTGATTTCGCAGAAGGGGAATTTTCCTCTAAGTCACCCCCCTGAAGATGTTTCCCTCAGGAATATCCTAGAATTCCTTAAACAGAGGCATGGCTGAACTGCCATTCAACCTTTCTCAGAGAAATCGCAATACCTAGCATCTTTTAGTACCCAGTCCTTTACCTCTTAGATCTCTCTGCACGCTGACCATCTTAAGTTGATTGCTCAATGGGCTTGGAAGATACCTGACTCTATCAAGCCTATCCCCAAGATGCCTGATCGCATTCTGTCTGCCCCTATAGATGAGCAACATTGGGCCAAAGGTATTCCTGTAGACGCCATGGTGATAGCAGCAGCAACTAAAAAGGAACTTGCTCATGAAAATCCTGCTATCCATCCTCCTAACAGAGAGTGTAAGATGATGGATAGATTCAGGATGCGCATATACACTTCATCGACCTTTGCTGTGAGGTCTTTGAACTATATGGCACATTTTACCTGGCTTCAAAGAGATCTGATTAAAGAGCTTTCAGATGCTCTTTTTCAGGAGCAGTAGCTGAAGGAGTTCGAGACAAAGTTGCTTCTTAGCTCACCACCCTAGAATCTATCTCCAATTCGTCCATGAGGCTAATTTCTCATGCTGCCGAAGGGACGACAGGAGCAGTGGGTTTGGGCATAGCCATTGGGAGACACTCCTGGATGTGCTTATGTGATTTTGCGGAGCCATTGAAATTTTTTTTTCATTAATGTTCCGTGTGACGAATCATCCTTGTTAGGCCCCAAAGTTAGAGACTCTAGCCAGATGAGAAAGATGGGAAGACCCTTTCTGCCGTGGGCGTGCACCTTCCACTCCTCAGCGGCTTCATTCCAGGAAGCAGAGAAGTGGTAGGCTATGGTTCAAAAAGACCCAAGGACTTTTCCAGGACACACGTGGCACTGACTTTCCCTGAGGTGGGGGGGGGGGGGTAATAATGGAAGACGCCATTCAAGAGGCAGAAATGGCCCACAGAATCAGGGTTCCAGAGATTTTCTGATAACTCCTACCATCACTCCTGAAAAGAGGCCTGATTGCCTTCCTCTGGAGGCAGTCAGGGGACAATTATCAGTGCCATAGTCTGCTTAGATAGAAATAACAATGGATAAATGGGTGCAGAGGATCCTTACCAAAGGTTTACAGCATCCCCCTTTCAGAAAAAACAAAAACACCAAGAAGAATCCCGGATGTTCCTCCTAGTCACAGGGAGGCAGCAGTCTTAAAAAATCAAAAACTGATCAACAAGAGTCATCCAGGCAGTCCCACCAGACCAGAGAGGATCTGGAATTTACTCAAGATTCTTTTTAATGCCAAAGAAAACATGGAGAACTATTTTGGGCCAGTCATTTGAACAGATCAGTTCAACAAACCAAATTCCGGATGGCCTTGGTTGTCTGTTCTTCCGTTCTTGGAAAAAGATGTTTGGATGTGCTCAGTAGGTCTTAAAGATGTGTATTACCATATAAAAATGGATAAGCAGTCCAGAAGATTCCTGCATGTCTGGCTGGGAGCCAGTCACTATAGGGCATTGCCCTTTGGTCTCACCACAGCCCCCAGGGTGTTCACCAAATGCATGGCAGTAATAGCCCATCTCAGACTGATAGGATTCTGAGTGTTTCCACATCTAGATGATTGGCTTCTTACCACTCCCACCAGGCGGCAACTCGTAAAGGCATGACACTACACTGTTCTCTATTGTTCCACTTTAGGAATCACTGTAAACTATGAAAAATCTCATCTAGAACCATCACAACACCTGGGCTTCATTGGAACTGTGCTCGACACAGTGACCAGCTTTGCATCACTTCCCCTAGAAAGACTCCAAAGGAGCAGATCACGAGTGAGCCAGATCATTCAAAGCAAGAAAGAGCAGCAAGATTCTTTCTACAGGTTCTAGGATCATTGGCAGCTTGTATCACTCTAGTTCCCCTGGCAAGATATCACATGCAAATTCTTCAATGGCTTCTGGCCTCCCAATGATTCTTATTGGATCAACTGTTGTCCGATCTGATTGTAATCAGTTGTTGCAAGTAAGGCCTAAGTTGGTGGCTTCATTCCAACGAAATATTATCGGGCCGTCCCTTTGTCCTTTCTCAACCTTAAGCTATAGTGACCACGGATGCATCCCAGATAAGGTGTGTGGGGCATTATCTGGGAAAGAAAGTCCAAAGCACTTGGTCCCAGCTGGAGGCCAACTTGCATGTCACTGCCCTAGACATGATGGCTGGTGGTGTTAGCATTGCAGACATTTCAAGATACCCTCCCCTTGGGAACAGTTGCAATAGAAACAGATACGTTGGTAGTCTGGTACATCATCAAGCAGGGGGGAACCAGAACTTTACCCCCTTTGTCGAGAAGCACTCAAGGGTTTGGCAAAGGGCGATTTCCTTTGACAACTTTAATGTTCCGGTGAGCTCCAACATGTTCGCGAACAAATTGAACAGAACTGTACTCATCCCTCACAAGTGGTTTTTCAATCAGTGGTGATGGAAAAAATATTCGGTCACTGGGGCCAACCTTGCTGTGACCTGTTTGTGTCTCCTGTGAGCAATAAGTGCAGCAGTTACTTTGCCCTAATTCCCCCAGGGAGTCATACAGAGACGCCCTCCTTCACAATTGGCCCCCAGTCTATTGTATGCCTTTCCTCCGATCCCACTGATGTCAATTTCTAAAGAGAGCCAGCAGGTCGAAGAACAGAATAATTCTCATTGCTGCATTCTGGCCTCAACGGGTCTGGTTTCCCTTGTGGTCTCATCTGCTTCGGAAGCCTTGGATACTGGACCCAGCTCCAGACCTATTGTCCCACTAGGACTGACTGGTTCATATGAATCTACAGCATCTCAAGCTCATTGCGTGGCTTCTCCTGTTCCCATGATCGCCAGGCATCCCTCCCTCAACTCCCAGGTCTAACGTATCATTCTAGCCCAGCACAAACTTTCAACTAGAAAATTGTACCATAACAAGTGGCTAAAATTTACTAAGTGGTCACTAGACTGTAATCTTGACCCACATTCAGCACCTGTTGACAAAGTTTTAGATGACTTAACTTTACTCTGTCTGGCTCATCAGCCTCTGTGATTTGTGTGCATTTTGCTATGACATCTAACTTCCATATTTGTTTCAGTGGTTCATCACTTATGTCACAAACTTTGAAGCCTTTTTGAAAAGAACATTAATACTTACACCTCCATATAAAGAACCGCCTGCCCTATGGGATTCCAATTTAGTACTCCAGTCTCTAATTTCTCCCCTTTTGAACCTTCAGCAACTTGAGACTTAAAATTTTTGTCCTGGAAAACCTTTTTTTTAATAGCTATCATTTATGCCAGGAGAATATTGGAAATACATGCCTTGTCCTGTAAACCCCCCTATTTTATAATTCATAAGGACAGGGTCTCCTTCCGGACAAATCCCTCCTTCTTACCAAAGGTTTTTTCAGTGAAATATCAGTCAAACCTTAAATCTTCCAGTCTTTTTTCCCAATAAAGGGGAATACTGTCTACATTTACTAGATGTACACATGCAATTACATTTCTACATTCACAAAACAAAGGATACTAGAAAATGTGATCAACTATTTATTGCTTTTTCTTCAGTCTGTTTAGGCAGTCCAGTGCCTAAAGTTACCTGGTGAAATTGCTTAAGGACTGTATCACCTTTGTTTACAGCAAAAAGGGACTTCACCCACCGGGTCCTGTAAAAGCATATCAACGAAAGCTATAGCAGTATCAGCAGTTTTTCATGCCAGAGCTTCTTTAGATGATATTTGTGCAGCAGCAACATGGGCATCTCTTTATACTTTTTTATTACGTATTGCAAACTGCACTTGGTCTCTAGGGGATGTGCATTATTTGGCTCGATGGTGCTGAGGAATATTCTCTATGAGACCTCCCATGGTTCATGTAGCTAGGGACTCTGTCTCAGTCAAGGATTATGTGAAGATTGACATCAGATAATGAAGTTAAGCCTTACCATAATGTTCCATCTGTGTTGTCGATCTTCACTAATCCATGACATTCCCTCCCTCCTTCCCCTGGCCTTTAGAACTCTTGGTGGAGCAAATATTCCTAAAGACTGGCTTCATAATGGAGACACGGATATGGTCTCTTATCTACTATTTCTCGTCTGTTACTATAGTTTGCAAATTTGATCTGAGGTAATTTGGTGAGGAGCATTGTGGATGCTCGAGAGTTTTTTTCAAGACGCAAGCTGAAGTAATGGCCGAGTTGGTTCTGAGGCTCGGAACCAAGCCCCATAGTCAAGGATTAGTGAAGATCGACAACACAGATGAAACATTAAGGTAAGATGTAACTTTTTCTTTTTTATTATCATCGTTATTTTGTTACTAAAAATTTTCTACCATAACATTTTAAGTAAAAAAAAACCTTTCTGGCGGTAGAAAGAATGAAATAGGTTAGTATATCTATTGTCTCCAAATTATTATCACTATATTTAATTAATCAACATCATTAGATGATGACTTTGATGTTATTCTTGTATGCCACTTGCTAAAACAAAATATACCAAAGTAGCAGAAGTCATGTTCTAAACATCTTGTTTTACTGATGTTCATGGCAGTTAATAGCTAGACAGAGGTCATGTTACAGCTCCACAGGAGAAACCCAAGTATACTTCACAACTCTGAACAGTAGGTGGCAGTGATGCACACAAAAAAAAAAAAAACAAGACCTTATTTATCTTGCTGTATACTTGAAAGGTAAAAGAAGTAAAACTAGACTTGTAATTTAAGTACACAGTATTTGTCATTTAAGGTAAAAATCCAGTTCAGCTTCTATTTCTCAAGATTTATTTTCTCTCCATTTTCTGTGGGAGAATTGTATGTTGAAGTACCTCTGTTTTGAAATCATCTGGGGAGATATTTACGTTACGAAAGTGTAATGCCACAGGAGACACTTTCTTATTTTGATTTTACACTGTGTGTAAACGTGTCTGATTTCTTCTAAATAAAAAACACCTCACGGTCCTTCCAGCATATATGTTTGGATAAACTTGAGTAAGTGAATGTATTGAAAAACTTCATTATTTTTCCTTTTTTTAATAGGTTGTATCATTAAAAATCAGAAGTGCTGAAAGAATGCATTTATTTTGCCAGACTTCTCTCACTGCCCATTGTTCCATGATAACTAAGTGTAGAAGCTGCCAAGGATCTTTGTATGTAGCTTTGAGTTTGGCTATCCCAGTTTACACTTGCTCGTGTATATTTTTCTTCCCTTTGTTTTGATTATCATCCCTTCTGTGACGCAGCTGATCCTCAGACCATCATTAGGGTCAGCTGTTTGCCCCTGCCCCCTCTACCCCGAAAAGAGCCTGACCACCCTCACAGTGCCACTACTGTGACTTGTGGTTGCTCGCATGCATGAATTAGAATACTGTCACTGTGCACAGAAATGCACTTAAAGCTACATCTTTTGGCCATCCACTGCATACTAAAAAAAAAAAAAAAAAAAAAAAACTCTCACCTGGGGTGTGATCCTTCAGTGGGTCATACTATTTTCTTTCTTGCAGGATGGGTAAGACGTTTTTGTTCCTTCAGTCCGTTCTTCCTTGGTCAGCTCCACGGATGCTTGGGCTGCGTATAGATATCGGACTGTCTGGGTTATAGCCACAGCGTTATCTCTCTGCACCATTGAACTAGCTTTTTGTGGCATTAAGCATGCAAGTTAGCAGCGCAGTTGGCTTCCATGAAAAGAGGCCATTTGTGTAGTAGGTCATACTAGGTTGCTAAGTGAATAGTTTGACATCTTGATGTTGTGAAAAAAATCATTCCATGTTTTTGGAATGTGCTGGAAAATTGGAGATGAAAACAAAACCAACCCAGTGAACAGTGGGAGGACATGCAGACTTTCTGAAGAAAGCACCGCAACTGAACTAGGGTTCATACTTAAATACCAACTGCCACATAACTATACTACACAAGAATTCAGTGATGGCACAAGCCTTGGAGAAGATTTCTTGCAGTCCCTGGTGTAGACTGCATTAGAGAAACTCTTGCACATGGTCTCAGAGAGAGATTCTTATGTGGGTTGGTGCAGCTTTGACACCAGCAAAGCAACAGGCAGGCCATTTCTTAATTTCTTTCTTTCTGTGTAGCAGTTCCTTGTCCGAAGTAAGACTTGACTTTGTGCTCTCAACACTTCAAAAGAAAAGAATGTAGCTGAAGCAAAATAAATTAATTAAATAAAACTTGTATTTTATCTGTAAGGTGTTTTCTCAGGGACGGTTAATCCCCTCATACATACGCACACACCTAGTACTTGAACATACTGAGATCATTGTATCTTTGAGTAGGATAAAAATTTGCTGCTGTTTTCTTAGTAGTACTGCAACAAAGTAACAAGGATGTGAAATGTAGATGTGTAAGGCAGCCATAACTGTTGCATGGTATCATGCCAAAGGTGAAATGCAATCTGCAAAATGCCTTTAACATTTACTGTGCTGCTTCATACAGTTGTGGAAATGTATATCTTGAGTTTATTATGCCATTCATAAAAATATGTGGAATATTTCATAATTTCTTTTGCCTTTCAAAAATAGTAAATTGCATACCTTCAACTCGTATGTCTCATCAATGTACAAGATTTTGGATAATGAAAGATTACAGTTTTTCAACAGAAAGTCTTTAATGGAGTTACTCTGAAGTAAAACAGTACTTTTACAGTGATCATTTCTGTAGAGTAACTTTGTGTACTTTTTTTTTTAACTAACATTTATAATCTGATATATATTGTCATTTGTTTGTTCTTTGGCAGTAGTGCCGTAGGTTTGTTCATTTATACTCAGGATGCACCGTTAACAGTATATGAGACAAGTTATGCAAATTTTGTACAACTTCTGCGAAGTGAAATGGTTCGCATACATATTTCTAATGGTTTTCTCCCTTTTTTTCTCCAGATGCATTTCTATTTTTCTGACAAAGTGACGCTCTTATTTGAGTTTTGGGATGTCAGCAATGTTTCTGGTAAGGCGATCATTATTTTTCTTAATCTTACATTAACCATGCATTCAGCAGGAATTGGTGCTATCAGCTGTAGTACTTATTAAAATTCCTAAACTGTGTAATATCTGAGCCTGGAACCTTTCTTCATCTTTGTATGTCTTAATTGTCCGGATGGTTTAGACAAGCAAACAGTCTGTTGTAATAGTGATATGGTAATAACTAATCTTTTGATTAGCCATTTCTACAAATAGGTACATAGGTAAAGTGCTAGGCTAGGTGCCCTTTTAGGCCATTTCAGGCCTAGCCAATTTCCCTTTAAAAGGTGGGAATCAAACCCTCTACCTTGAGCCTGTGAGGTAGACACCTTAACCATTATACCAACCACATTGCTCACTTAGTTGTGTTGCTGATGATATCTTAGGAGCTAAATTGAGATGACTGCATTGTGATAAAAAGAGCAGTTGATCCTTTGGACATCTTAGTGTTAAAAAGACCTGTTTCCTTCTCCAGCTATGGGTAAGACTGCATTGCATCTACATTACTGATCCTTTAACTGTCAAGCGGGAGTCCTATGTCACATACCACCATTAGACTCCTGGACTATGGTTGGTCATTTAAAAGTCTGTAGCCAGAGAACAGAGTGCATTTTAGATTAGCAAACTGATAACCTAACCTGTTTTTAAAAGTAAGTCAGGAAGTAGCAGACCAAAGAAATAGTGGGGGCCTATTTGTTCTTTTAGCAGCTCTTTATGGGGGGAGGGGGCACTGGTAGTTTTCCACTAGTACTGGTTGATGTGGCAGAGCTACTTGATGTCCTTTTTGGCAGTAAACATAATAAGAACTATGAACTTATGTAAAATGCTCTTTACTTCAGCCTATTGCTAGTTATTTCCGCTTGAAAAAGGAAACAGTTGATATAGATATTATTATTGTGTAATAAAGCAGCCGTGTTGAAGTTAGCTCTGACAATTTCATCGTTAGACTTTATATGCATTAGTAAGGCCACTCCCTTTAGTAATCCATTGTCAAGTGAATACAGATGTAATTGTTTCAGCTGACATGCATATCCAAGACCGTGAAATTCAGGGAATAATTGCATAAAAGTCCATTGAATACTTTCCAGTTTCTTAACATTAGTTGTAGTCTACATACAAAGTGAGGAACCGTATTTTGTCCTTGGTCTTACAAATATTTATATAGCAGCATTAATATTTAAAGTAGAGTAGGATCCCACTAGCCTATGATCAAATGAAGATGCTCTGAAAAGTACTTTTGGCAGGTAAGCCCGGAGAGTTAATGCTATGACCTGCTACAAAGTCTGTTCCTTAATTGTTAGTCACCAGGGGTGAGAGTTCATCAATCTCTACTAAGAGTAGTTAAATGTAAGTAAGTCAGTTGATCATCCAGTGCTTATCTGTCCCTTTAAAGCAGGCATTTGTGCTTGTGGACTTGCAAGAAAAAAAAAAGTACCACTTCAGACATATGCAGACCATCAATGGCACCCTATGATACAAAAGTTCCACACCAGAGGTCAGTTCCTCTGTCAGATCTGACCACAAGCTAATCACCCCAGACATCCACATCCCCCCCCCCAATTAGGGAAACCACTGTAAAAAAATGTCCCCAAAACCAACTTCACACTTTTCTTAAGACAGAAGTGACAAACTTCATGACACCCATGCTGATGGACAATAGAGGTACAACTGCTGAATCATATATAAATGCACTTTATAAGCACTTACACATGTGCATGGATATGTGCAATCCCTAACAGAACCAAGATGCTGTCCTCCAAAAAAAAGGAAGCCAATCTGTTGGTACCCTGCCATAAACAAACTCTTTACAACAGAAGAAAGAAACTGTTTGCAAAAAAGTAAAATCCCATGTTTTGAGGAACTCCCTGGTCAGCCTCAGTAAGAAGCTGAGATCCCACATGAAATCCTCCAAACCTAGTTATGAAAACAAAATCGCCACTGATTCTAAAGACAACCACAAAGTATTCTATAGCTATGTCAAGAATCTCAGTGGCAACATTCAGATCTGATCTGAGTTACAGCACAATGGCACTAAATATACAGAACCAACTGATATTGCCAACATCTTGGCAGATAGGTTGAGTGCTAACTTTACCCCTATCTCACTCCCTAAAGGGCTCATCTCTATACCGGAAGAATGCAAAGTCCCTGTAATTACAGCTGCACAGGTAAAAAAAACTCTCCAAAGCCAAGAATACAGCATCCCATGGGACCTGACAACATCCCAGGCTGTGTTCTACACGAACTACAGAACGAACTGGCACCCCACCTAAGTACTATGTTCAGTCAGTCTCACCTCAGGCTTTGTGCCCACTGAATGGCAATGGTTATCCCACTGCACAAAGGGGGAGCAACCACGGACCCCGGGAAGTACCGCCTCATTAGCCTGACTAGCCTGGTCTGCAAGGCTATTAAATGTATCATCATGGAACTTATAAACAATGACATTGGTAATCTCCAAACTCTGGACCCTACCCAGTTCAGGTTAGTAAAAGGCAGATCATGTCTCCTAAACCTGATAGACTTCTTTGAAGTGGTCACCAAAGCCGTAGATGAGGGTAAGGTGGTTCACACAGCCTGTCTAGATCTCGCCAAGGCTTTCAACACCATCCCCCACACGGGAATTATAGGTAAACTCACTAAAACAGGTATAAATCCCTATGTCACAAGATGGGTTGCCAACTGGCTCACTGACAAAACCCACACTGTGAAAGTAGCAGACTCTAAATCCAACTTCAGAGCAAGTGGAGTACCACAGGGTTCAGTCCTGGGTCCTCTCCTGTTTGGTATCTACTTCTGTAAAGTACAGGCTAACACAGAAGGTCTTTGGCTAACAAAGTTTGCAGATGACTGCAAACTAGGAGCTATAATCAAAACTCCTAACGAAGTGGACATACTAGAAAAGGGCCTCACTGAGACAGATGCCTGGTGTCAAAGCCATGGCCTCAAGCTCAGTGCCAAAAAGTGCATTGTCATCCCTTTTGGTAAAAAAAACTCTGTACCCATGAACTACCACATAGGCGGTAGTCTACTTAACACCGAAAGTGTGATGAGACCTTGGGACACAGGTGAACAGTAGATAAGAGACCTTGGGAGCACAGGTGGACTGTAGTTTCTCCTTTGATAATCACATCGCCACAGTAGTCAGGAAATCCTTCTACGTGCACACCTCATCACGAAATGTTTCTCATCTAGGAAAAAGAGGTTATTGTTCCCCTCTTCTCATCACTCATTAGACCCATTATAGAGTACAATGCCCCTTTTGGTGTGTACCTCACAAGATGTCTACAACAACTGGAAAGGCCGAAGAAATACCTCACAAAGAGGATCATCGGCCTCAAACAGATGCCGTACAAAGACAGTCAAAAAAACTCAAGCTTTACTCTGTCACATATCGCCTACTCAAAGGCGATCTCTGCCTAACATACAAAGCTATGTCAAACCCAGAGCTGTTGGACATGCTTCACTTAAAGAAATCCCAATCCCTCCGAGCTACATCCTCTAGGGATCTAAACCTTGTCGCCACAATAAACAGAAAATGCTGGAGGGATAGATTCCTGTCCCAAAGACTTCCCATACTCTGGAACAAGCTACCTATCTGTATCAAACAAAGTTCCTCATTAGCACTCTTTAAGAAAAATCTTGATAGGATGGGAGTTAGGAAATTCACCCTGGGATCACTTACGTGGCTGTGCTTGACAGGGGCACAGGAAAATAATTTTCTTGGGTGTCGAAAGCCAGGGTACCATTTGGCTAGGCTTATATAGGCCCTAGGGCCAATAGCCTAGTACCTACTTATGAATCTTGACCCAAATATTGTCTAATGCTCCTGCCATGCAAAATATTTTGATATGCAAGTGAGTGGTATTCATGATCAAATTAGACCTTGTAATTATTCATAGGTTCATAGGAGATTATTAGGCTAATGGCTTAAGGCCCTTTACAAGCCTAGCCAATATGACCCAGTTTTACCCAAAATATGACCCCTAGGGACAAGAGTATGGCATGGATTTGTGCCTATGCATTAATTATCTTACAGCTTGCCCCTCTCCATAAGAGACATAGACACTACCCCATGTGTGAATTTGCGATTCCCAGTTCATTGATCCAAATTGTGTTTGAAGGGGGCTAGGGAAAGGCTCTCCTTAATGTGATTTGGAAGTCTGTTCCACAGAAGGGGCAATCTCTGAGACACATCTGTCTCTCCAGCATGTTTTGTTTAAGACTAAGTTTAGACACCTAGATCAGGTGACCCTTGTGCAGTTTGACTTGTGGATGGATGTGTAGCAGCCCCATCAGGGCTGGATTTGAGTGCCTTGTAGGTCAGGCATATATCACCCTTTAATAGTCTGTAGGAGGAAGAGTTAAGGAATAGGGCCTTTAGTCTGTCCATATAGTTCATGTTTACACCCTGCATTTTCTTTGAGGAACCTCTGATGTCACTCCAGCTGCTGTAAGTGCTTAGTAAAGTACATGCCAAATGGCGCATTGTACTTGATTATTGGTCTAGTGAGGGTTGAGTACAGCGGGACTATAATTTCCTTTTCATATGGATGCCATACCTTTACTTAAGTTGAGCCAAATTAAAGGATTTCCTTACCACTGTGGACATATGGCAGTCAAAGTTCAGGCTGTTACCTATCTGTGTACCTAGATCTCTGACCTCTGAGTCCACGCTAAGGGGTGTGCTACTGATGTTATTTGCAGGGGTGTTTGGCTTCGCAAAGGGTATGGTGATGTATTTTTTTGCATTTAGTTTTAGGCCATGGTTCTGGCACCAATCATTTTTCTGACCTAGCCCCTTCCCGAAGGATATCTGCATTGCTATGGGATTCATTGATTGCCCCCAGCTTGTAGTTGTCTGAAAACTGTCTTTCAGAGGCCTTCCACATTTGCCTTGACTTCTAAGAAGTATATTCCAAGCAAGAGTGGTCCCAGTACTGAGCCCTATGGCACACCACTAGTAACTGGCCTCTTGCTGGATCTGGGTTCACCCACTTTACCAATATGTGTCCTGTCAGTGATCCAATTGGCTATCCATCTGGTGGTACAGGGATTTATGTCCATTTTTGTGAGTTTATTTAGAATACCCGAGTTAAGAATTGTCAAATGCCTTGGCCAGGTCAAGGTAGGTGTTATGTACTGTTTTACCCTATTTTATGGCCTTAGTGACATTCTCAAAGAAATCTACCAGATTTAGTAGGCATGACTTGCCCTTGACAAAGCTAAATTGGGTCATGCCCACTGTTTGGAGGTCTTTTCTGTCATTATTTATCAGATCCATGATTATTCTTTCATTAGGCTTCCCTACAAGACTAGTCAAACTTGTGGGTCTGTAATTTCCTGGGTCAGTAGATGGCTCCCCTTTAAGCAGTAGAATGACTGTTGTCCTCCAGTCTATCGGGGAAAAAGCCAGTGCAGAGGCTGTGGTTAAACAGAGATCCTGATGGGCCTGATGAGTCCTGATTTAATCCGTTTGAGTTAATCTGGTATATTGTCAGGCCCCACTGAAGCCATGTTTTTAGCTTTAGAAAGAAGCGTAGCAACCTCTTCTTTGGTGACAATTGGTGGTAGAAGGGCAGAGGGTATTTCTTGGGGGGAAAACTGGGGGTGATGGGGAGGTGAAATTTGAGCTGAATTTGTCAGTCAGCAGATTTGCAATGTCTTTTGGCTAAGTATAGGTGATGCTGTCTACAAGTAATTCCACACATTGTTGGGTATTGCCCTTAAGATTGTGGATATAACTGAAAAATGCCTTATGGTTATCCATAGCTTTGGAGGCTGTTTTTACCTCTGTCTTTTTCAGAGATGACTAGTTCCCCGATTTGCTTGTTTAATGATGGACTTATTGCTTTGTTGTGCACATTCCCTCTTGCTTCCCAACAGGATTTTCTTTCTTTTGTTGTACAACCTATTAATACCAGGTGTCAACCAGGGTGGCTTGTTTTTGCGGCTTGACCTAGGTTTACTTCGGTCTGGTGCTGATGTTTTTATGTAGTTGTTTATATGGTCATACAGGGCTTTTGTGTATACCTCTGCATAGGTTTCTGTGTTTTCTGGATTTGGGAAGAGGTTGGGAGGGTGGCCTAATGGTTAAGGTGTTTGCCTTACAAACACAAGGTGTAGGGTTTGAGTCTCACAAGGGATTATTGGCTTGGCTTAAAATGGCTCGCAAGGGTAGTTAGCGTAGTATTAATCTATGAACCTATGAACCTATGGGGGAGCTTGGAAACTAGCTGTACCTTCCCTTAATAGGAGGTAATTTACCTTTGAGAAGTTCTTTGGTTTTTGGACTTGGGTGGGGGGACTAGTTTTACCTTTCTTTGAAGGGTGACTGCTTTGTGGTCTAATCTTACCAGTGAGGACATAACACCAGGAGTATGGTATTGGGCTATATGGTTACTGAATTTAGTAATTTCAGTTATGATGTGTGGGTTTCCTGGTTAATGGTGGGGGGACCTTTAGCAAGGAAGAATATTTTTCCTGTGGTTAGTTGGGCTTTGAGTAGCTTAAGCATGTCATATTAACTCCATTTAGCACAGTGGTGCAGGAGTTGTCCTTGCTGTCTTTTGGAGTTTGGGTCTTCTGTTTAGGTCTCAGTTGAGGTGCTTTGTCGGTGTCTGCATGTCATCTGTGTACCATGTGGGTTTTTATTTGGTGTTCCTGATCCTCCTGCATTCTAATGTCATGCGTAGGCAAATTGCCAGTGTTCCAAATTGCCCATGGAAGTAGAGTGTATGTGCATTCTTGATGGGCTAGCATCCTGTCTGGAATGAGTTTCTCTACCTTGTCCCCAGTGAGTGCTTAGATTGGCTATACCTTTCCCTTGACTCTGAATTAGTTTAACAGGTAATCGGAGAATGATTGAATGAATTATAAACTCAAGAAATAAAGCTGTATTGTTAGTGTGTACTGTACATGTTAGTTTAATCAGACCATTGTATTACCATGTATGTGGAAATGTTTTTGCTGTAAATTGTAAGGGGTTATCAACCCTCCCAAAAGTGTCAAAAAATAATGTTTCTCATGATGGACTCATTCGACTCCCACAAGTTCCTATACTCTAAATACAAGTGAAGTGTTTCTTACTACAGAGACTTCCTTAATGACAGAAGCTTATAGGCCCAGGCACAAGGTAAATTTTACTTAATTAGGGAAATGCAGAGTTATGAGCTTTTATACAGGTGCTACATACGTAAGCGTCTTAAAGAATGTACCACTTTTGCAAGCCAACATACAAAAAACAATGAACAAAATAAAAAATAAGAAACGTTCACTGCCATGAGTGAAAATAAAACAATGTTCATTACATCCACTTGACTAAGCGCTTTCACCTTCCTTTACATAGGTGTCTTCAGAGTCCTTTTAAACAAACAATTCCCTTCATTTAAAATGCATATAAAAGTCACATGTAACCAATCAAAATTCTCTCCTAATAAATATTAGTGATTCACTACTTAAAGTAACATGACATACATAATATTTAACACATTTTCCCTGCTGAAAAACTTTGCATATTAAAACTTTTCAAACTTATCTAAAATTCTTCCCCTAACTTTACATGTGTTATTATACTTTTAGAATTTACTTATTTCCCTTTCATTTTTCAACCCTTAAATATGATTAGCCTTTTGCTTTACAGTTGGCACCAGAGAAATGCTGTCATTCAAACCTGGCATTACAAAGGCATTCAACCTTAATTGCCATCTTGTTTCCCTTGCCTCTACTTCCAGGTTGACATCTCCTCCCCTTTCATTTATTTGTACCCTGTCAATACCAAAAAAGATAAAGCTCCTAAAATTTGGGCACTTGGCATTGTGAGTATATAAGGCATCGCTTAGGTTTTTCTTCTTGATGGACCTGATGTGCTCACCTGTTCTGTCCCTCAACCTACGTGTTATCTTCCCAACATAAAAAGCTGGGCATGACGTACATGTGGCAAGATGCACAGATTTTTGGATGGTTGCAATTGCATCTCCCAGGGCATTTCATAGCGAACCTATAATGGCTAACTGTTGCATAAGGTCCATCGTTAATAAATTTACAGTATCTACAGCTGCCACATTTACTCATAACTGACCTATATCTTGTATTTATATTTGTAGCTCTCCTTGCGGGTCCCTCAATAATGTCCTTCATGTTTTTACCCCAACTGAACACTATTTGTGGTTTGTAGCCCAATGATGTTAGTGTTTCACTGTTTTAGTCTTAAAAAATGGGTTATCTGGTTCCCAGTAGCCCACAGTTGGCCAGAATACCGAAGTCCTTGGTATATGGCGTCGGCTGCCTTCGGAAGGCAGCCTACGCCATTTCCTAAGTCTTTCTTGCTGCGGAGCCCGAAGCAGAAGCATTTTGCATGAGTGCCAGTCGGCAGAGTACCTTCTTTTAGTACTCAGACTGCTTAGTTGAAGAAGACCTCAAATAAGTACCCCATTGGGTACCCTTTTTGCTTTAACGACTGTCCCTGTTAAGTTGGTTGCCGTCCCAGCAGTAGTCAGTGAGGTGCTGTCATTGTCCCTGCATTCTGCGGATGTTCAGCAGCAGGCGTCTGCTGAGACCTCTTTTTGAGTCCTCCATACCGCAGGCTTCCACTTCGTCTTCTGACCCTCTGCCAGTTGCCGCCTCTGGAACTGGAGCCGCTAAGCTGGCGCCAGCTTCTGAGGCCTTTTTTTCTCCGCCCGGAGACAAGATCCAGACCGATGACCTTTGTTCAGACTACTGCAGTGGCTAGGCCTCCTGAGTCTTCTGGCTTTCTAGCAGGGCTTCCAGCCGAAAAGCTACTCCAAAGCAGGCGCCGGCCTCCCGTCAAATACCTCAGTCTCATATGATTAAAATGGCTAGTGATCTCTTGACCCTTACCAGGGGCTCCCAGCCACCTCCTTCTAAGCGGGCTAGGGAATTGTCCCCAGAAGTTTTGTCTGCCTCATACTCTGAGGCTTCCAGCAACTCTGCTGATGAAGAGGGAAACTCTCAACTTTTTTTCTGGTTTTGAGGAATCTGATGCAGATGACTCCATCCCTTCTGCCTCCTCTCCAGAAGATTTTTCTTTTGGAGATGCTCCGAGTACTCTTAGGGAGCATTTCAAATGGGAAAGTCAGGACTACCCTCAGTCTAAGAAACGGATTAGGGACTTCTTGGATTTGCCACAGCATAAGCCTTTGGCTATCCCTCTGGTTTTTGAAGTTGTTGATGATGTTTTCATGGAGAATTCTTTGACTCCTAATTCTGCTCCTCCTGCTCCCAGAAAGCCTGACAGGTATTATAGAGTTCCTGATTCTCATCAGTTCCTTTTCAAGAATCTACTGCTGATCCAGAGATTATTTCTCAGGGCCCCAAAGGTGTTAAAGCCACGGTTGCTAAAAATTCTGTTCCTTCTGACAGAGAATGTAGGGCCTTGGATAGATGGTGTAAAAAGGTTTATACTTCTTCCACCCTGGTGATTAGGTCTGTTAATTGTCCTTTTCATATGCTTAAGTATCAGCAGCATAATTTGGAGGCCATTAAGGCTAAAATTGCTAGTGTTCCTTCCATGATGGAGAGTAAGGACATGCAAGATTTATTGAATTCTGCTACTGTTGTCATTAAAGATTCTGTACATTGTGTTTTTGACACTTTGGAGGCTTCTTGCAGGGCAGCAGCCACTGGTTTTATTAGAAGACATGCTTGGCTCAGGGAACAGCCTTTTTCTGAACCTGTCAAATCTAAATTATTGGATGTGCCTTTGCACAAGGACAATCTTTTTGGTAGCAAAGCAAAAGAGGTGTTGAAAAAGTTGGCGGATAAAGCCAAATCTATGCAAACCGTTAAGGACTTAATGCAAGTTCAGCCTCCTCGTTTTAGTAGACATTACCCTTCTAAGAATTGGACTTTTCCTGACCCTAGTAAACAGGGTTGCACTAGGCCTAGGGGTTACAGGTCTTCTAGGGGACGGACTTCCTCCCCTCAAAAGGCTAAGCACTGGCAGGCTTCCTCTTCAAAATAAGGGAGTTCTAAGCAAACTTCCCAAAGCAAGCATTCCCAATGACTCCGGCCTTCCCCAAAGCAAGCATTCCCAATGACTCCGGCCTTCCCCTGCCGGCCCAGGGTTTCCTTGGGGGAAGGTTAGCCATTTTTGCAGATGTCTGGTCCACCATCACAGACAACATATTGGTGCTCAAAATAGTATCCCAAGGCTACAAGTTCTCCTTTCACACATTCCCTGTCCACCAAGGATACCCAGATATCTCCCACATCAAAGGGCAGAAGCAGAAAAACAAGTTTTTTCTTTGCTAAATCTGGGAGCAATATAGCCCATTCCAGCACTATAGATAGGTCAGGGTTTCTACTCAAGACTTTCCTGGTTCCCAAAAAAGGGGGCACCTGACACTCTATTCTGGATTTGTCCATTCTAAGCACTTTTCTGGTGATTCCCAAGTTCAAAATGCTCATTCTTCAGCAGTTGCTGCCAATGCTGGCCAAGGATTCCTGGCTGGTGACTTTGGATCTCAAAGAAGCTTATCTGCACATCCCAATAAGGGAAAGCTGCAGGCAGTTCCTTTGCTTCAGGGTGGGGAGCAGGCACTTCCAGTTCTCTGCATTGCCCTTTGGCTTATAATGCTTGGCTCTAATCATTGCTTTTTGCAGGCAAAGAAACATTCAAATTTACCCTTATTTGACGATTGTCTTATTCAGGCAAACTCTCCAGAGCAACTTCTAAAGGATTTGGACTTTGTAAAGAACCTTCTCACCTCTTTGGACTACACTATCAATGAAAAGAAGTCAAAATTGGTACCCACCAGGAAGATTGTGTTCCTGGGAGCGAGTCTGAACACAGCCACCCAGATGGTATTCCTCCCTCAAAAGAAACAAATGGATCTTTCAAATTATTTCAAGAATTTGGCAAGCATGACCCACCTCTCTGCAAGGCAATTCCTGCAAGCACTGGGATTCATGGCTTCATGTATTCTTATGATTCCATATGCCAGACTGCATATGAGGAAAATACAGTGGTACCTCATAAACCTTTGGTGTCAACACACTCAGGATTTAGACTTGATACTTCCTCTGATTTCCTGCCTGCAGATGGAGTTTCTTTGGTGTGCAATGGCCTGTGCACAGAACAAAGGCCTGCCTTTTTGTCCACCTCCTGCCAGCCATACTCTCACCATAGATGCCTCGGACTACACTTGGGGAGTACATCTAGAGGGCAGATGCATTCAGGGGACTTGGAACTATCAACAGGTTCATTTTCACATAAATCCGAAGGAAATGATGGCAGTTCAGCAGGCCTTGATGGCTTTCAAGCATCTTCTCTTTCCTGGCATTCTTTTAGTCAGGACAGACAACACCACAATCATGTGGTATATCAACAAGTGGGGAGGGACTCGCTCTTACCCCCTGTGCAGACAAAGCATGATACTGTGGTCCATTGCAGCTTCCATGGGCATTCATCTGATAGCTCAGTTTCTTCCAGGAAGGCTCAACATCTTGACAGACCAGTTGAGCAGGCAGGTCCTAGATCCTCACGAGTGGCAACTAAACAAGACCATCATCTGTCATATATTTCAGCATTGGAGCATTCCCCAGATGGATCTAGTCTAATCTCCAACCAACCACCTTCTTCCGACCTTTTGCACCAGGGATCATCACAACAAAGCTTGGAAAGTGGATGCTCTGTCCTTCCCCTGGACACAGCTCTCAATCTATGCATTCCCTCCTCTGCCTCTTATTCCCAGAGTGCTGTTAAAGATAAGGGACAAAAAGCCAAGATCCATCATCATAGCTCCAGACTTGCCCAGGCAACATTGGCATCCTCTACTTTGCAGTCTCTCCCAGTCTCAACCTTTGCATCTTCCCCTGATACCAGATCTCTTGGTTCAGGAGGGGGGGAAATTCTGCATCCTCCTCTTCAGACTCTGCATTTGGCAGCCTGGCTCATAATTTAAACCTTTCCCAACAGGTGGTTGAGGTCCTTCGTGTGTCCAGGAGACCTAGCACTAGGAAATATTGCACAGATAAGTGGAAAAGATTCTCCATTTGGATGCAGACTAGAGGGGAAGACCCCTTCCTACTCTTCCTCTTATTCTTGACTGTCTGGCAGGCTTGCTTAATGGTGGACTTCCCTTTTTTTCTCTGAATATTCATGCTTCAGCTCTTCCTGCTCATTGTTCCTTTGAGCAACCCATTCTCTCTCATCCCTTGATGAAAGAGTTCCTCAGGGGAGCTAGCAATTTAAAGCCTTCCAGAACGGCACCTACTGCTGCTTGGGATCTTAATTTTGTACTTGTGAAACTTACTCTGCCTCCTTTTGAACCAGCTGCCTCAGCAGATCTGAAGTTTCTCTTCTGAAAAATTGCCTTTCTCATGGCTATTACTTCAGCTGGAAGAGTTTCTGAGCTGCAGGCCTTAATGGCAGTAGAGCCTTTTATCATCTTCCATGTGGATTGGGTTTCTCTTCGAACTAATCCCTCCTTTATGCCTAAGGTGGTTTCTAGCATGACTCTTAACCAGTCTATCCACCTGCCTGACTACTTTCCTAATCCTCCGAATGAAGGGGAAAGGTTACTGCATTCTCTGGATGTGCATAGACAGCTTAGATTTTACCTGGACAGGACTAAACCTTTTCGAAAGTCAGATCAGTTGTTGGCCAGTTTTGCTCCTGGAGCTTAGGGCAAAGCTATTTTTAAACAGAACATTTCTAAGTGGATTGCTCATTGTATTCACTTTTGTTATTTACAGCATGGCAAGGTTCCTCCACAGAGTATTAGGACCCATTCTACTAGAGCAGCCTCTACCTCAGCAGCTTTTTTAAGAGGTGTACCTACTAGGGACATCCTGGAAGCATCCTGGAAGCAGCTACCTGGACTTCTGTCCACACTTTCACTAAACATTACAATTTACCCTTGTTTTCCAAGTCCAGGGCTGGTTTTTCCATTGCAGTGTTACAGGGCATCCTTACCAATCCTTAAACAGTGGGTGTTCCTGCTCCCTTTTGTTTTTTTTCCTGGGCTTTGGGAATCAACCCATTTTGTAAGGACTGCAACAGTGAAACACGAACATAGTATAGTTATGTACGCTTACCATAAATCTAGATGTTCGAGTGTATTCACTGTTGCAGTCCTGCCATCCCCATTTTTTCCTAGGGCACAGACTGGATTTTTCTTTTCCTGGTCTAACCTTTTTTGGGGGCTCCTGATAGTTAAGGCAAGAAAAACTGAGGAAATGGCGTTGGCTGCCTTTCTTTGTACCTGACGTCAGGCTTAAAACCGAAGGCAGCCGACGTCATATACCACGGACTTTGGTATTTTGCCCGACTGTGGGCTGCCAGGAGCCAGATAACCCATTTTGTAAGGACTGCAACAGTGAATACGCTCTAACACCTACATTTATGGTAAGTGTACACAACTGTTCTTTTCCTTTGTTCCTTGTTGAGTACATTTGTGCCAACAATCGTTCAAAATCGTATTAATAACAATGGATTGACTATTGTATCTAATTACCATCACATCACCACCTTTTTCCCTAACTGCAGTCTACATTCGACACCCAGTTTATCCTCAAAATCGGAATAAAGTGTCCCTTTTGATCATTATTTCCCGTTTATTTTGACTAGCAACTTTAAAGGATATCCCCTTTCAATAAAAAATCCTATCAAGTTGTACAATTCCCTATCAAAGGTAGTGTCACTACTTATTAACCGAGACAGCCTCACTATCTGGCCCTTTGATACTCTTCCTTTGGAAGGGATGACAACTTTTGAAATAAAGCAGGCTGTTCGAATAAGTTTGTTTCCTAAAAATTTCTTCACTCCATTACCTTTTGTTATTAATATGTCCAAAAATTCCATTTCTCCTCCTTTCCATTTACTTGTTAATTTTAGGAAAGTTGTAGTAGAATTTAAATATTCCAGAAATCCCTCTGCTTCTTTCTCCTCTCCCTCCGAAAGGATGAGTATATCGTCCAGGAATCGGTTGTAGGACTTTTCTGTTCATATAAGGTGATTGGAAGATAAACTTCCTTTCCCATTCTAATAGTACCAGGTTGGCATATACTGGGGCACATTTGGCTCCCATAGCCACTACTGATACTTGATGGAGCAATTCACCTTCATATCCTACAAAATTATTTTTGAGAACCATCTCCAACATTTTTGTAAGAAACACAATTTTGTCCTTGTCACTTTAGTTACTTTTCATTAAACTTTTTTAAAACATTTCTAAACTCAGTGTGAGGAATTACTGAATACAAATTAATAAGATCAATCGTAAGAAATTAATAATTATTATTTTGAAAGCTTTTTAGTCTTTCTAGACAATGTCAAGAATCCTTCAGTATATGTTCGTCTCTTTGACAACCATATTGACCCCCCTCCCACTTGCCCATCCATGCTGCCAAGGTCTCCATCTTAGATCCAATGGCTGCAACTATCGGTCTAAAGGGTGGATCATGGGGATCTTTGTGTGTCTTGGGAATACCGAACATTCGAGAGATCACTGGATTTTTTCACGGTCACAAATTTCAGGTGTAAGTAATTAATAGAACCCTGAAACAAAGCATCTGATAGAAAATAATCTACCTTAGAATAAGCCCTATTCACTTCATTAATTGAACCTCTGACATAAGTGGAGGGGTCATTAATTATGTTAAACATCCTAGAAACATAATGTGCGACATTATCACCAACCCACTCCCTTTGTCAGGTTTCATGATCCTGTTATTTTTGTCATTGGCTAAATCAAACTATGTTCTCCTTTCTTCATTGGTAAGATTCTGAAATACCACATTTGCATTTGTAATTTCTTTCCTAAGTTCCTACTCGCACATTTTTTCAAACCTTAATGTTTCAGGATTATTGGGGGGGGGGGGGGGGGCATAAAAATGCTTTTTCTGACTAAACTGTTGGTGGTTATATTGTTGTTGTTTTGGTTAATGAAATACAATCTCAAGTTTAGCTGTCTTACATACAATCTCAAACTAATAAGGACATCAGCAATATCAACCTTAAAATAAGGAACAAATGAAATTCCTTTATTCAACAACTGAAAATGCACATTCTGTATTTCAATATTACTAAAATTGTAGATGATGAAACCCTATTTGAACATAATTTTACAATCAGCATTATTGTCCTGAAATGTCCCTTCTAAAGTTTCAAAGACACCAGATAAATCATTGTCCAAACAAAAATCAGTCATTCTGATTCAGAATAGTTGATTCTGTCCTTAAAGAATGTGTTCTGTTTATTTTGTGGATATTGGGTGCTTGAATTTGTGTTCTAGAATTAACCCTGTAGTGCAGCATAGGTGAGGTACCCAACTTCTGAAGTGCCATTCTTTGAATTTGACATTAAAACGCGGCCCCATCTGCCCAAAACTGTAGTAGGCCATATGAATGCTGAAGATCTTGTGGCATTTATCTGAAGAGAGTAGGATAAATTTCTGTACTGCCAGAGCTAAATTACCCTTCTGGTTTTGGTCTCTAAAAGAGCTTGAGTATTGAGTCTAACCTTTTCAACAAAATAGTAAGGTAAATACTGCTGGCAGTAGTTCTTGTACTGATATTTCAGATTCACCAGCACTACAAAAACAGTTTCCTCACCAGACCTTTTCATTTTATCACATTTGATGACAGTTACTCTGAGAAGTAGACTGATGCCATGAGAACAAGCGAGATAGAGCATCCATTAATGTCCAGAGTCATACCCTGGGTATCAAATTAGGGTCTCCTTAACCTGCATCAACACTGAATCCAAAAACTTAAAAGGATTAACTTGGTGAGCAGAACACTAGTGTTCTATCCATCATGGATATAGCTGGCCGCCTCATTCATAGGAATTCCACTTTCTAGCTACTGCTGTTTCAGAAGAGATCGAGAAGGGGGTCATACTCCAAGACTTCCATAATAACTAGTTTAATGTGATTGGGCTAGAATTGTCATTTGCTTGCTGAGATTGCAATGACTCCCTTTAATTCAAAGCCTTTTAGCCCCATTTCAGTTAATGATTTCTTACCTGATATGAATTTCACCAGCAGAGCAGACGAGATGCATTTGATTTTTGTATAGCTGCCTCTTCTTGGCAAGCAGTCCCCTTAACCTTTTGTTGGGCAGCCAAAAGAGTCAGATCTCTAGCCTCCATTATCCAGCATTAAAGGTTTAATGATAATGCCAAAGCTGCTTTTCTAGTGCTCTGGAAATTGAATGTTAAAAGGACTTGTTTAGGAGAAATGTCAACTCTGCTGTTAAGCTGGTGCAACTTCCTCATGGCAAGAAATACAAAAGTTTGTCTCACGTGCAGGGACACAATTAGTTTCAGTAATCTTCTTGGGGTACTAGGCAAGTTTGTGTAGTGAAACACTTCAGTGCTTATTTGACTAGTGGCACACTCACTAACAAACAAATACTGTTGAACTTCCCTACTCTTTCCCCTGAACTTTCTCCCTCAATTCTTCTCTCTTTTTAGCAACTGCTAATACCAAGAGCTGTAAACCTGTACAGAACTAATAAAGCAGCAAGTGATAGGTTCTGTTACCTGCATAAGTTTCTTACTTCAAAGAACTGCCTACTCTTAACTGCTCCACTGTCTTGAGGCACACATTTCAACTGTTTCTACTGTGTTCTGGTAGGCTGCCTCAAGGTTCCCAGGGATCATTTCTGTTCACTCAACTTCTTTCCCCTTTCCTTTACAGTCTGTGTCCCATTGCTACTGTATTTGACTACATTTCCCTTCATCCTCTGCCTCCCACTTGGACTGCATCTGCCCCTCTCCTGTGATCAACTTATTGTCTAAAGTTACTTGTTTTCCTTCAACAACTGGCGCCATTTTCAAATGGCCTTTTCATCCTTATGAAGGGAATTTCCTCTGCTCCCCAAGTAAGTGCGCACACCACTTAAGTGTTTTACTGATTTGTTTGTTGATGCTCCTTACCTGTGGACCTTGGTGCAGCCCTGCTCCGTTTGCCTTTGTTAATGCTCGGGCTCACTCCGCTCCCCTGCCCCCATTTTCCACCCACCCCCACTGTCCTGCCCCCATTTTCCACCCACCCCCACTGTCCCTAGTCTTAGATCGGTCTCCTCCCATCAGTACTTCAACGAATCACAAATTAGAATATCCATCCCTATAAACCCTCCATTAGCCTATCCCACATCAAACCCCATCCCCATACCCAGCGCCTACAAATATGAAACCCTCACAGGATAATAAGTTAACTACTATCCTCACAAGTAATACAGCTATTCTCCTTATCCTAACTTTAACCCACTACCACACTGCCTACTTGACCACACCTACTACTTATGCAGCCCCAACAAAACTTGTATCCACTTATAATACTCACACTCCTCACAGTTTACACACATCCCCAACCCTATACCATAACATTACTATAGCACCTAACTCAGACTCCTCTCAACTGCTACTAGGACACCAACTACAAACAAACATATTAGCATCCTAAGTAAACTCACAAAACCTTTACACCTCATAATCGACCAGCTGATCCTGACAGGAGACATACACCCAAATCCAGGACCTAACTCAATATAGACTACTACAGTTAATTCATCCCTGTCCTCCAACCAGCTACCTATTACTAGACCAAAAAACAGCCTATTACTCCTGAGCTTAAATGTTTGAAGCATTAACAATAAGGTACATTTACTGCATGCATGCATTACTACCCACTTATTTCCCTGACATACTTTGTTTTACTGAAACCTGGTTAAAGCCCGCAATAACTGACTAGTTTCTCCCTACTGGATACAATGTCCTATGCCATGACAGACTATCTAAAAAAAGAGAGAGGTAGCATTACTTTATAAAAAAATAACCTAAACATAACCACTATTAATCTTCAAATCCCATTCTTTAATACTGAACTCCTTCTTGCTCAACTCAAACTTAACATTGATTTTTTTGTTGCTATCACCTGTTACATACCACCAGGTAACAATATCCCTACCCTAGAAGCCTTCTTACAATGGACAAGTCAAAACTTGCCCCAGGAAACTATCATCCTTGGCAATTTTAATATTGACTGGAACACATGTTCAGCCAAAAACCCACTAACTATATCAACCTTTACAGTTTCTGTCAAGTCATCCAATCAAACACTGGACTAGGAAATTCAAGAATCAAAGAAAGCCTGCTAGACTTGATCTTATTAAAAAAGACTAACACCTCTTTCCAAACAGACATCCTTCCTCACACCCTCAGTGACCACCAGCCCACCTTTCTGCTAAAATTCAAAACCCAGAATTACTTTACTCCCTTATTACAAACAACCAGGAACACAAAGCTTCGACCCTAATGAATTCAAACCGGAGCTAAAACACTATAAATGGAACGTGCTAAAAGTACTACTAGAAGAAGCTGTAATCCACTTCAGTAATACTTTCTTAAAAATCCTAAATACCCACGCTTCAGCCCCTTCTACAAAACTCAGTGAAAAACAGTCCCCTGGATTACCAAAGAGACAAAAAATAAAATAGCAGTAAGGAACAGAGCCTGGAATCTTTTGAGAGCTACTAACACCCCAACAGCTAAGGAACAATTCCAAAAACTTAAATGATCCAAAAAAGCAATCCTTCTAAATAAAAAGAATTTTCATACAGCTACAAAACAGGCACCAAAACAATCCCAAAAATTTCTGGGCAGGAATAAACAAACTATTCCACCCCAGCAAACCCTCCACACCATCTCCTACCCCCTCTAGCGCAATCACACATATACCAGATACCTTCAACAGATGCTTTATAGAAACAATCTCCAGCCTTGTTAAAAAACTGTCCACATCCACCACCACTAATAGCTCCCTTATCTGCACATAGACCCAAAACAACCTTCCAGTTTCAACTCATCCCTACCAAACTATATCAAAAGGCTGCTGACTCAATCTAAACCTACTACACATGCAGCTAATTGCATCCCTGCTGACCTATATCATCCCCCTACATAGAAGGCGGTACCTCCACCAAAACGATTAATTATTGCCCCATTACCATCCTGTCTCCACTAGCTAAAATACTTGGAAAAATGTGTACACCACCAACTCATGCCATACCTACTTGACAACTAACTTCTCTCTCTCCCACCCAGCATGGATTTCGGCCTGCTCACAGCACCCCCACTGCCCTACTTTTTCACAAACTTCATCAACCAAAACAAACACACAGGCAACCTAATATCTGCCATATTCATGGGCCTGTCAAAGGCTTTTGAAATGATAAACCATCCTAAATTACTTCAAGCATTTACTGACATGGGCTTTAGTAACCATGCAATTAGCATGGTTTCAGAATTACTTATAAGGAAGGGGAGGGGTAGCATTACTTTATAAAAAAAAATAACCTAAACATAACCACTATTAATCTTCAAATCCCACCTGTCCTCACTGCTGCTTATCTCCACAGGAGTCCCACAAGGGTCCATTCTAGGACCCCTCCTGTTCTCCATTTTTACCAATAATCTTCACAGCATCTGTCAAGATGCAACCATTATTCAATATGATGATGACTCACTGCTAGTCTGTTCAGCTAGTGATCATCAGGAACTCCTCTCCATCACCCAAAATGTCTTCCAAAGTACTGAAACCTTGTTTCTTAACAAAATTTAATACTAAATCCCCAAAAAACAAACTTCTGTTATTTAGTCCAAACAAATCAACCACAATACCCAGCCCATTTAATATCGTGTCCAGGGATGGGACTATCTCCCCAGACACTCATACTAAACTGCTAGGAGTGATCATTGATAATGTCAAATTTGATCTGTATATAAATCAAACCATTAAAAACCTCAACAAAAAAACTGGGCAGTCTATATAAAAATAAACCATTTCTAAACCAAACCACCAGGACAATAATTGCTCTTCTCTACTTTATTCTACGTCTCACCCATTTTCACCAACCTACCCAAAACAGAAATTGCCAAGCTCAACACCTACTGCAATCAAATTTGCCAAATTTGCTACCAGTGCCCCCTACCGATCCCACCACTGCCATTCTCAAACAACTTGACTGGCGTGAATTTCCTAATCTCCTATACTTTCATAAGCTTTCCTTTGCACACAAACTACTACTACTTCTGGATAAGACCCCAGCACTGGCCAACTTATTAACACTACAGACACACCCTAGACAACTACGTTGTAGTGATAAAAAGCTAATCAAGGTCACCAAGAGCAAAAACACAGCAGGGGACTCCCTTTTCCCTAATTATATAGGCAAAATTTGGAACTCCCTACCCTATGCTATTACTTCGGCATACTCAAAGGTTACATTTAAAATAGTACTCGAACACCTAAAACTCACATGGATGTGTTTATGTTCATCCCCAGGCTAACCTCCTCAACCATATCCACCCTCTTCTCTAATCTGTTCTCTGTTTCAGAACTATACCGCTAATTTGGAACTGCATCTTTTTTTTTTTTTAATTTCTAGCTTCCTCCCAGTGTCCTCTACACCTGGCCTCTCAAGTTGGTACCTATACATATAGGGGTATTAAAACACTGCTAGGCACAGTTTTTTATATATTTTTTTCTTTCTCCATCTTTACACTTACTTTACATTGTACTGTACAGACCAAGTATAAAATCATTTGCCCCCTTCCTGATTTCTTACTTCTTTGCATGTTTGTCACACACAAATGTTTCAGGTCATCAAACAAATGGAAATATTAAAAAAAAACAAGTGCACACAACTTGTAACACCAAACAGCAAAGCCAGATCCACGGACTCGACCAGAGAAGATAGATATTTTTATTTAGATATATGTATTAAAATTGTAATGAATTTTTTTGGTGCCAAAACTGGTATAAATATAATGTAATTAAAGAGCTAATTGGTTCTGAAGAAGTCTGGAATGTATCAGATGAAAGCGCTAAACCTTGTGGTATAGAGCTCTGTGTATGGATTTTAACAAGTGACATTTTATTGTTCAATAAATCGCTGCTTAAAAACTCATCATTGGATTATCTTCTCTGGTAGAGTCCGAGGATCTGGCTTTGCTGTTTGGTGTTAAAAATGGAAATATTAGACAAAGATAACCCAAGTAAACACAAAATGCAGTTTTTAAGTGATCCTTTTTATTAAGGAAAAAAACTATCCAAACCTGCATGGCCCTATGTGAAAAAGTAATTGCTCCCTAAACCTAATAACTGGTTGTGCCACCCTTGGCAGTAACAACTGCAATCAAGTGTTTGCGATAACTGGCAATGAGTCTTTCACATTGGTTTCGAAGAATTTTGGCCCACTCTTCTTTGCAGAATTGTTTTAATTCAGCCATAATGGAGCGTTTCCGAGCATGAACTGCCTTTTTAAGGTCATGCCACAGCATCTCAATTGGAGTAAAGTCCGAACTTTGACTAGGCCACTCCAAAATCTTCATTTTATTTTTTTTTAAGCCATTCAGAGGTGGACTTGCTGGTGTGTTTTGGATCATTCTCCTGCTGCAGAACCCAAGTGCGCTTCAGCTTGAAGTCATGAACTGATGGTTGGACATTCTCCTTTAGGATTTTTTTGGTAGAGAGCAGAATTCATGGTTCCATCAATCACCGCAAATCGCCCAAGTCCAGAAGTAGCAAAGCAGTCCTAGACCATCACACTACCAGCACAGTGTTTGACTATTGGCATGTTCTTTTTCTGAAATGGTGTGTTACTTTTACGCCAGATGTAACAGGATGCACACCTCTCAAAAAAAGTTATTTTGTTTTGTCAGTCCACAGAATATTTTCCCAAAAGTCTTGGATCATCAAGATGTTTTTTGGTAAAAGTGAGACAAGCCTTTATGTTCTTTTTGTTCAGCAGTGGTTTTTGCCTTGGAACTCTGCCATTTTTGCATAGTTTCTTTCTTATGGTTGAGTCATGAACACTGAACTTTACTGCGGTAAGTGAGGCTTGCAGTTATTTAGATGTTGTTCTGGGTTCTTTTGTGACCTCTTGAATGAGTCTTTGCTGCACTCTTGGGGTAATTTTTGTAGGCTGGCCACTCCTGGGAAGGTTCACCACTGTTCCATATTTTCTCCATTTGTGGATAATGGCTCTCACAGTGGTTCGCTAGAGTCCCAAAGCTTGAGAAATAGCTTTGCAACCATTTCCAGACTGATAGATGTCATTTACTTTGTTTCTCATCTGTTACGGAATTTCTTTAGATCACGGCATGATGTCTTCCTTTTTGGGATCTTTTGGCGTACTTCACTTTGTCTGACAGGTTCTATTTAAGGGATCTCTTGATTCAACAGGTCTGGCAGTAATCGGGCCTGGGTGTGGCTAGTGAAATTGAACTCTGCTTTCACAAAAATGTGATTAACCACATTTACTTCATGATTTAACAAGGGGGCAATTACTTTTTCACATAGGGCCATGTAGGTTTGGATATTTTTTTACCTTAATAAATAAAATTATCACCTAAAAACTGCATTTTGTGTTTACTTGGGTTATCTTTGTTTAATATTTGTCTGATATTTAAATTTGTTTGATCTGAAACATTTAAGTGCGACAAACATGCAAAAAAATAAGAAATCAGAAATGGGGCAAATATTTTCTCATTGCATTGTATATCTTGCCACTCAACTCTGTTGTTTTACCTACTACTATCAACATGACTACTAACTGTATAAAATTGTAAAAGATGCAGCTTTCACCTTTGTATCTTATTCTGTAATTCTTGTGTATTGCCTCATTCGAACTGTAAAAAATTGTAAAAGATTTTTTTTTTCTATGTATCCAACTTTAAGCTGCCACGGTGGTGCAGCGGTAGCGTTGCCACCTCACAGCAAGAGGCTCTCCCATTAGATTCTCTGCTGGAGCGCCTTCTGTGTGGAGTCTACATGTCTTTCCTGTGGTTGAGTGGCATTCAAAAGACATGCGTGAATGGGCATGCCTTCATTGAAGGTAGGGCTGGCACCTCAGCACCGTAAAAATCTACTGCCAATTATTAGTGGACTGAAGTTCCGCTGTGGCGACCCGTAACCGGGAAAAGCCGAAAGAAGATGATGTACTGTGTGTGTAAATGATTGCTGCTGTTATACTCCTTATAATTGCTTGTAATTGATTTGTGGAGCTTTTCTCCCCGGGCCTGTGCTGAAAATGGAAATGTATCCAGTCGGACTGTCCCTGTCAACAAATGTAAAATAAAATAAATCCTGCTAACCACCCTAAAGGATACTAATCTTGGTGTTGTACCCAGACCATTTAGATGTAGTAACCTCCTAGACTAAAGGAGCTTATGAGGCTAATCGATGGGAACAGTAGACTGGAAGACCTAGTAATTATCAAGGGCTTCCATCCCTGCAATTACCTAACTTATAAAGGCAGTTCACAAGCATAGTTCTGCCTGTTAAGTAAGAACAGACAGTCATCAAAGTTCTGTGTGCCTCAGGGCATTTTATGCATGTCATACGGACATCAGTACTACTTGTTCAGATGATTGATATTAGCTGTAAAGGGCATCAGCAGCTGGCCAGACTTGGTAGTCATACAGATCTCCTTTTTGCAGACAGCTGGCTGTTTCCCATGCTAGGGCCCTCTGCTAGAGACTTCTGTGTAAAGGGAATAGTGACTTATGTAATCCATGCTATCTGGAGTTGTTTTGCTTTCCTGTTTCGTTTCTGATAGTGTTTCGTCAATATGTCTTTGGTAGTCCATTGGTTACTTGCAGGTAAGCTTTTCCAAAAGAGCAGTAACTACCCTTTTGAATTTTGTTTTTGTAGTTGCTGTGGTTTTAATAGGGATATGTTGTAGTAGTTAGTATTTGTCCACTTTTTTCAAATGGCATGACACTTCTCGAAAAAGTCGCCAATAGATTGTAAAAGTGAGTTAGATTCCCCTAAAGCTATTAACTGTGAACATTGGAGCAGCACTTTAAGTTTTACAAATTGCTAAGAAAATGTAGATCTTTTCAAAATATAGTCAACTAATTGCTTTAGCAGGGACATATGCAGTTTCTCTTCCAATGAGGAATGACCAGTGTTAAACTGAAGAAAATGCCCCCCCCCTCCCATTGTCTCACAGGTGGTAAAGTAGAGGAAAGAACAAAAATGTGTAGGTGGTTAAAGAAGTGGGGATGGTGCCCGAGAAGTTGTAGTGAAACCCATCAGCCCCACTAAGGCCTGGATGTATAGGGTCCATTGAAACTCTGGTTTGCCCACCCCTGTACCAGGCATTAGTTTAGTTGCAGACCCACTTGCTAGTCCTACCAAAGGTGTTCATTGAGCTTAGTGTGATAAATTAAACAGCCATCTGAACTTACTGCAACACAACTGAATGCAGATTATGACTTCTCTACAAAAAGAGCTACAGGTGGTTTGCCAACTTTATATTCATCATCATTTACACTGCAGATTTCAGAAGTGAATGTCATTATTTTTGACTCTGATGCTTATTTCACAGTTACAGTGTTCCCAGGCTCTTTGCCACCTGAAGTGTGGACATCTGTCCCACCCACTCCCATGTCCACCAGACAGAAAATTTCAGAGCTTACAGTACTTTCCATTTAATTGTAGGACATGCTTTGCTTATAGTAACCCTGAATATAGCTCTTATCTGTACCACCTGTACATCAGGTACATTTACACAGCAGAAGAGGAATGGGAGCCTTTCACTTAAATTAACCTCGTATTCTGAGCTGGTGGAATACCTTGCTTATATGCAGACCAGTTAGTCACCCTTGGGCTGTGATGCAAGCAAAGATAACTCTGTTTACTTAATGTCTGTTCTACAGTTTGTTTTCATTACTGAAACCATGAATCTGTTATTCCTACTGTGGTATAGGCCTTTAAAAATGTTTCTTAGCACATTTCCCTGATACTGTATTCTCAGTCGCCTTCCTGTAAACCAGACAGGTTTTACAGGATCAGTAGCAACATATGAGGTATTGTATAAAAATGCTGTGTCTAGACATGCATTGGTCTCCTTGGATGCCTCTATGAAGGTTTAACTTTGCTATAAGTTTAAGTATTCTCCTTAATGATCGAGGATAATTCTTGCAGGATTTGGAAGGAATGGTTTTTAATGGTAGTTTCTAGACTTGCATGATTCAGTATGAGAAAGATTTACTGTTTCAAGAGGAGGAGATAGTGCGTAATAATTCATGGGAATCTGTGCGAGATGAAATTTAGGCTTACTGTGAATGCAGCAGCACTGAGAAGCACACTAAGTAAGCTATGATGCTGCAAATGCCAGTTCTAGGGTATCCACTTCAGGCACATTCATAATAAGGCATGCTTGGCTTAAGATATGGCCAGTTCCAGAGGACATTAAACAGCAACTCTTAAATGCCCCCAGAAAAGAGTTTTTATGTTTGGTTTACTATCTTGGAAGGTGTTTAAAAAGCTGGAAGAGAAGGACAACACTCTTAATTTTGTCAAACAGCTAATTTCACCTCTCAGTCCCAATACATTTAAGGAAATTTTTTAAAGAACATTGGTCTTTATACAGTATAAAGGGGGGATGGTTCCAGAAAAGGAAGCAGACACTAAATGAGAAAAGGGGTCAGGGTGGAAAACAGGCCATAGACACGCTAATTCTGACTTGCCACCTTACTCCCCTCTCCAGAACTCTTGGGTGGGAGGGGTCTCCTACATTCAAAAGAACAGGTCTTTCTTGATCTTGGTCTATTGGATATCAAATAATTGGGGAAACAGGCTGTACAGTAGAATTCTGTCAGTTATCTGCAGTAAGTATTTTCCCACATAAACACCTATGGCTAATCCAGCTTGTTTTAAATTAGCTGTGCTGTAGGTGTATTGGCATTTTTTAAAATTACCTATAGGTGTGCTTGTAGTGTGGAGCAGTCCAAAAGCTTTAGTATACTGACACGACATCCACTGTCCTTGGCAGGATATATCCCGTATAGCTTTATGCTTCTGCAGTGGTGATCTATTTGAACATTTACTGTTTTGGCAAGTTTACTTAAAAATTTTACTTTATTCTTAAACCTTCTCACACCATGTTTGCCCTTGGTGAATTCTTGAACTAAACATCCTCTTAAGATTTCCGTCCTTCAGCACAAGATTTTTCTCAGGAGTGATTTTTTTCCTATACATCTTCCAGAAGGCATATTTGACAGCCGCAACCTTTCTGAATGTCCTGGACTGCACGCGAGTGTCATTGCCAATTTGTTGTAAATACATATATACATGTATATGTACGCACATATATTTCGGGTATTGGCAATAATACCCTTTTAGCTTGCCAGTGTCCAAAAATAATCATTCCCAGTGTCCGATTTGTTAAAAATTTTTCAACCACTGGTTGCTTTAATGTAATTTGTCAGTCTATTCCATGCATCATCTACTCTGAGAAATAATTAGTACATCTCTCATTCCCATATGATGTTTTTTTTTTTTTTTTTTTAATTTCTCCAAGTCTTTTGGGCTTCTACTACCATGAAAAGAGTGGACCCCATTCCTAAGTCCAAAGGATGATTAAAGTTCATGAAAGTAGTATTGTTTCTATCTTTGATGTTAGCCAGAAGTGCTCTTTGCAGCACCTACAATGTGCCCAGTAATTACTCCTGCATTTCATATGGAGTTGCATGTATCAGTAACATATTTAAACACAATTGCAGATTCATTTTTTTTTTTTTTATAAGACCCATTGCTCCTGCTATTACTGGAACTGTCTGGGTATGTGATCTTCTACATGGATTGTCTGATGATCCTCTACTACTTTCTACCCCCCCCCCCCCAGCGATGGTTGTCTGTAAATGCCCTGTATATCTGAATAAGGTCTCCTCTTCAATATCTGTATGAGGCACTCTACAAGTTCAGCTATTTTAGTCTTAATGACTTAAGGATGTTCTTCATCTCACATTGCTGCAGTCCCAGTTGGGTAGCCTGTCCTCGGCTGTCCTCGGTATCAATATATAAGTACCGCGGGCGTCATACGCAAACATTAGACTGACATCTTCCTTTCTATGGGTGCCCTTGATGTATTTCTCCTGCACTCTTTCCAATTTGCCCATGCTTGTTTTCCTGTAAGGTGTTCATATTAGTCTATTCCGTAGTCTGGGCCTAATGTAACAAAAACAATGATTTTTATAATTTCTGATTTCCTAGACTCAGGCTATAGTTCTATAACTATCCTTAATCAATTGGTTGGTATGATTAGAAAAACTTAAAGCTAGATATAACCATATACTTGGGTCCTTAAATGAATCTAGATTTTGATTCACTGTGTGCTGTTAAATATTCACCATTCAATCTTTGTCTTCCAAATCTTGTATGCCTGGTTTTTGATGTTTTTATCAGCATGTTATTCTCCTAATGGTCAATTTAGCCAAGATCTTTTGCAGGCATGCCTTATCTCTTACACATGTAATAATTTTACCCATTTTTGCATCATCTGCGTACAGTTTGTAGAACACCTCAGATGAAAATGATAGATCTGAAAGATGTAACCTAAACAAGAGTAGGCCTAGGACAGAGCCCTATGCGTCTCCCTGACTGTAACCTAAAGTTTCACCTGTCCAATTCCTGTATGATACTTGCAATGTCCTATTTGTAAGCCATGAAGCTGTCTGTCTTATCAAGATTACATCAATACGTATTTGTTAAAATTTATTGATGTGCTTTGTGTATGACCCTATCAAAGGCTGAAGTTGTATACAAATCGTATCACAGCACACTTTTTCCTTTATAGTTGCTATTCTACTTGGAATCAAGACCCACCCTTTCCAATTCTGACAATAACTTGTCTTGAATAACCTTCTCTACTGTTCTCTACAACAAGAAAGTAAACTTGTGGGTCTGTATAACTCTAGGTTTGTCTTATTCCCTTTTCGCTTAAAGGTAGGTTTAACAAGTGCATGGCTCCAGTCCTGGTGAAACTCCCCATATTTAAATGACCTAGTAAATAACAGATATAGTGGTACTGTAAGTTTATGCTGAAGTGTTCTCATGTTATTACTAATGCTGTGTCGTCCCTTTGCTTTGTTTGGATCGAGTTTGCATAGTTACTTTTCAAAAATTTTAATTTAATCTCCTTGAGTATCTGGATGTTTCCAGGACAATTTATCACCCTAGACTGTTTTGCATAAGAGTCTGAAGATATACATATAATCTACTGTCTTTGAGAATGTATTTTAGAATCTGTACACAGCTTATTAATTTGTATGTGTTTATTCCTACCACATCTTATGTAGCTATAAAATGGCTTCCTGTTATGCTCAAAATCTTTATATAAATTTTCTTGACCTTGTCTAAATTTTCTTCAAAGTTTTCTTGATCTTGTCTTGCACTTTATTTTGTCCATCCATCTTGTTTAGTTTAGTTAAAAAGGCTATAGTTCAGCCTCTTTTACATTTCTTATATTTTTGTCTCATCTTAAGTATTTTATTCTTGTGGAAATATACCAGGGTTGCCACCTTTTAACAAAGGCAAAGTGGGACATGGGGGTGTGGTCAACAGGGTAGAGGTGTAGCCAACATGACACTGGCCACACCCCCACCACGACATTACCAGAGTTGTTAAAGGAGATGCAGTATTAGCTATGGATGCAACATTATGACATTACAACATACTGAAAACTCAACCATTTAAATGAAGTGAACTTTTACTGCAAACACACACTAATCAGTTGTAACAATAAATAAACTTTAAAGGAATAAAAACACACTAATCATTAAACAGACACTTTATTTAAAAAGTAAAATTCATAAACCAACCATTGCTATTCAGAAAGAAAACTTAAAAATCTACATACCACATACAAGCCAAGTATAAAATTAAGACTTATTGTCAATTTAAAGGTAAAGCAAAGAAAAAACACAAAACTACATACCCTAGTACTACATATGCACCCTAACAAATTAATGCTAAACAAAGAAAAACACAAAATTACAAACTGCACCCTAGTACTTTATACTGCACACTAGTACAATAAATCACTTTTTTTTAAAAGTGTATTTTGAATTTGATTTTATGGCTTGAAGAAGGGCCCGATTTGAAACAATATTTGAGTAAAAGTCACAACATTTCATCCGGTAATTTACACTCATCATTAGTTCAGTTTTTAACAAGTCCACACTACATCTGTTTCGCACATCTGTCCATTTACATTTCACCAATGAAAAAACTCTTTCTGCAAATGCGTTTGAGGGCGGTATAGATAAAACCCTAGCAATTACCGGATAGAGTGTAGTCCGTTCAGGCCCTTCTTTGAAAAGCTTCAGCCACTTCTCTCCTGGGGTCAAGCTTGTGTTACATAACTGTTAGAGAGAGGGCCTAATTGCCAAGTAGTCCCTAAAAAGATAATCTTCATCTACATCCTGCAGACTCAGGGCAGTGGTCACATTAAGCAAGTCACTGAAGGCAAAGGGCTCATTTAGAGATAATTTAGATAGTGTAAACAAGTAGTTGCTTTCAGTATAATCAAACCACTGCTCCAGGTATTTCACTGCTGTCTCCAAGAACACAATGAAGTCTCTTTTCAGTTTGTTAGCAGAAGTGCTGTCTAATGTGCTCATAAGTGCCCTAAGTTTCCCTCCAAAGAAAGCACCTTCAGCTCTTGCCTGCAGTTTTTGCTTCAGAGAGACCATTACACAAAAAGTTTCCATGGCAGTAAGTGCTGATTTTTCTAATGTACTTATATGTTCATTAAAATCAACAAGAACAGTGCAGAGAAAGTGCAAATAGTACTGGTGCAGCGTATGCAATTCATTGTCACCATGCTCATTAGCTGAAAAGTACTGCTATATCTGCCGGGGGTGTCTCCTCTTCTCCCTGAGAGAGGAAATAGGACTGGAGCACTGGGAGATTTTTCACTACTCTTTCAATGGCTGGGAGTAGTGACAGCCACCTTGTTGGCACATGTCTTAACAGACTCTCAAATTCCATGCCACAAAACTCAAAGAAGTCTTTCAAGTCTCTGGTCCTTGTGGCCGAACCTGAGAAGTGTCTGAAAAGTCTCATTACAAATGCTTCCACATCGTATGGTAGTTGTGCTGCAGATTTTTTGGCTGCATTGTGAATGATATGGGCAACACAGTTAGCCTTCTGGAGTGATGGGCACTTTTCTTTTAATCTGGTATACACACCAGATTTCTTCCCATAGTTCACATTGGCATTATCAGCCCCATAAGCTGAAATATGGTTCCAGGGCAAGGAGTGCCTTTCCATAATGTTGGAAATTTGCTGTGAAATAGCCTGTGCCGATTCATCAGGGTCTTCATAGAAGTCCAAAAGGCCATTCACCACCCCTTCTTCTTTAGAAAAATACCTCACAACAAGGGGAAATAATTTTATGTTCCCCTTATTGGAAGCATCTGATGAAATTGCAAATGAAGTACCTGGTTTTTGAAGGTCATGCAGGAGGCATTCCAATGAGTGTGGTCCCAAAACATTTTCGACGATGGCTTCAGCCTTGGTTCTGCTACACGATAGTTTCTTTGCAGTGTCTGAGTCACTGTACAACTGGCTGGCCAACTTTACTGCACAGTCCAAGCTGTTATACGAAATATTGTGCTTAACAGCATGGAAAACCTCAGAGGCTTCTGCTGCAATGATCCTAAGTTCTGGTCCCTCAAGGTTTGCGTTCCTTGCCCATTTTGTCGTCAGGTGAGTGGATTTAGCTTGAAGAATGGCAGTCTTATGTTGTTCAGTTGCCTCATGTCGTGCGACATCATTTCTTCCACCGTGGGTCACTAGAAATTCTCTTGCAGTACCTGCAGAATGCTTTGACATCAGTGCATCTCTCGATCCAGTCAAATTCCGTTTTCCAAACGTCCTGCCACTTGCACATTCTCTTGCTGCTGGTTGACTGTGATGAAACTGCTGCTCTCTTCATGCTTGAATCTGTACTTACCTGATATGCAACATATTTACCAACACTGTGTTAGTAGGGTTCAGTAACATACTGCTGCACAGCACAAATGAACTGGCTTAATTGGCACACAAAAAACTGGCTCGGAAAACATTGGCACACGAAAGAACTGGCTCTTAAAATATTGGCACACGAAAGAACTGGCTCGAAGAATATTGGCGCACGAAAGAACTGGCTCGAAAAACATTGGTATGCAAAAGAACTGGCTCAAAAAACATTGGCCTGTGAAAGAACTGGTTTGAAAAACATTGGCACATGAAAGAACTGGCTCGAAAAACATTGGCATGCGAAAAAACTGGCTTGAAAAACATTGGCATGCGAAAGAACTGGCTTGAAAAACATTGGCACATGAAAGAGCTGGCTCGAAAAACATTGGCATGCGAAAGAACTGGCTTGAAAAACATTGGCATGCAAAAGAACTGGTTTGAAAAACATTGGCACATGAAAAAATTGGCTCGAAAAACATAGGCACAAGAAAGAACTGGCTCAAAAAACATTGGCATGCGAAAAAACTGGCTTGAAAAACATTGGCACATGAAAGAGCTGGCTCGAAAAACATTGGCACATGAAAGAGCTGGCTTGAAAAACATTGGCACACAAGAACTGGCTTGAAAAACATTGGCATGTGAAAGAACTGGCGTGAAAAAAATTGGCATACAAAAGAACTGACTTGAAAAACATTAGCATGCAAAATAACCGAGGAATGGAGCAAAAAAGAGTTTACAAACCGTTTGAAAAAGGTCAAATAGTAAATGAGGTAATGTAGGGGGCATTTTGGCCATTGAAAACTAACATTAATACAGCTTGTAGAAAATTAAATGCATTATTTTTACCACTGAACATGCCCACCTCACCCCCCCCTCAAGACAAAAAAAGTTAACCACATTCACTGAACCAAAAAACACTAAAATGAATGAGAATGCACAGTGGATACCATAGACTTGCTTTAGCTTTTGACCACATCAGTTAAAAGAAATGTACGGCACTAATTTACACAGCGCAATGATCTATTAATGAACATGCCCAACAGCAGCACTGGTTGTAATCAGATTATAATGAAAACAGCACACAAGTATGTTGAAGACATCACTAAAACACAAAATACAAACTTTGCTACTTATAAACACAAACTACCCTGTAACAACGACATGGTTTATCACAATCTCAAATACATTGCATTAACTTCTGAGCATCCATCCACAAAAAAATAAATAAACGGGAAAAAAGTCCATAAACATTTTAACTTTTAAAAATACTTCTTGCAAGAGAAGTAACAAACTGCAATGTACAGCAGACAACCATGGGCTCCTTTTACCTCAAAACAGCAATTAATCCAGCACAGCAATGCAATAAACAGGCCCAAGTAAAAGCAACACACCCATATTCACATTACAAGCAAAGCAGTACATTTTAACCTTATTAAAAATGCATAAATTAAATGCACCCATTTACAAGTATAAATGAAAACAATATTGAAACCGCTTCGGCAAATTGGCAACATGTACCTACTAGAATAATAAATGAATTACATTAACTGTTAACATTCCCCCTCAATAGGTAGACTTGTACCACATACACATGGACTTGCAGGAACTAACAGGAAAAATTACCTAAACAGTATATTGTAACTTCCTGAAAACAGCATTAAATTGCACACATTTACATACAAAAAAGTGCAAACTATGCTTGAACATTTTCTATCTGCAATCAGACAATACCCAGTAAAAGCTATGACAATAGAGTCGCATTAAATTTATATTTCACTGCCCCCCAACAGAAACAACTTCTATACATAGTTCAGCCTTTTAAAAGTAATGCTTCCAAATCATACCCCCAAGAATAATAACAATTACATATACATTCAGGTTTTATATCTTTAAAAACTACTACTCAAAAATATCAAAATAACCACTGCACAGATTTAAATACTGTGTACTGAACCCACCATCTACCTCTAAACATTTAAAAAAAAATTAAACCACAATATATTCCCATTTTAAACTAGTACTCAAAAGTCTCAAAATAATCACTGCACAGATTTAAATACTGCATACTACATCCCCATCTACCTCTAAACATTAAAAACTTAAATAAAGCACGCTATTCCCATTTTAAATAACTAAAGCCACAAAATGCAATTTACTTACCACTATCACAGTTATTTCTGGGCTAACTTGCTTCCTTCCTGATAGAATGGCTAGTTGGTTGTTCAAGCAGTGGCTGGGCTGGCTGGCTTCTTTCCTGGCTGGCTGGCAGGGCTGGCTGGCAGGTAGGCTCCCTTGCTGGCTTCTTTCCTGGCTGAGCTGGCTGGCAGGCAGGCTCCCTTGCTGGCTTCTTTCCTGGCTGGCAGGCATGCTCCCTTGCTGGCTTCAATCCTGGCTGGAGATAGAATCAGATCTGAATCGCAGCTGCTATAGAGCTTAGTGCTCTACAGCTGCGACCTTTATGGGGCTCTTCTGAGCAAGTTCCCGCCCCCTCCAACCCCTGCAGCCAATTACTGTGCTGCATTACCACCCGGACCTAGCAGGGAATCCCTCTAACTGCAGGGTCCGGGTGGTGACGTAGCCGCATTGCTGTGGAAAAAACTGAAGTATTTTCGGCTTTTCCACAGCAATTAAATTATTCGCGTTTCGCGATCGCGAAATGGGGAAAACCGGGACTTTTAAAGTCCCACGCTTGGTTACTGCGGGAAGCGGGATGAGAGGCCTCAACCCGTGAGTGTCCCGCTGACAACGGGACGGGTGGCAACCGTAAAATATACACTCATGACCTTGTGGCCCTATATTCTTATGTTGAAAGAAAACCCAACCTTATCCTAAAGTTTAACTCAACCCTTCGGTTGTTTTTCTCCCTACAGGATGGTTAGAGCTTTGTGCAGATACCAGAAACCTACTTTTACTGTATAAAACTTTTAATTTTCTTGCCTTAGAATCAAAAGAAGTGGAAACTCAACTGCTTTTTTAAGCTTAACTTATAACATACTTTGCAGAGGAATTTGTCTCTACCTACATAACATAACACAGACACAGAGAGATCTGTAGAGGAACAGTATCAGTGCACCTAGTTGATATGGTTGCCACCTGTCTCTTTCTGCAGAGCAGTTCTGATTTGAGCAGTTCTGTCCTGGAGGGGTGGGGCATAAAACATGGTAAACCAGAATGATACTTTTAGAGAAAAGACAATTTTTTTCTAGCAGTTTCACAGAATTCTTTGATACTACATTTAAGACCTCTTGATATGTATAGTATAAACCAGCATTGTATGACTCAAGAGTCTTTATTTTGGTAATAAAATTAAAATAAATATTTTTCATTTGATGATGCCATGGTTTGTCCGGCATAATCTCAAGGTTAAGTAAGGTCATCCACTGTTGGCATCTAAAAAACACTGCAGCCCTAGTGGCTGACTATATTTTGTGTAGTGATCCTCTTGTAAGTGGTATTTTCTGTAACTGCAACATTTTTATAGAAAGTGGTAGAATTGTACACAGAACATCTGATGTCATGCTCAAGGATTATGGTTTTGATTAAATGATCAGTATGTCACAATATAAATTCAGGGATAGCAATGCAATGGAAGTGGGAAGTTTTAATGTATGAAGGCATTTGTGCCTAAGATTAAAACAAACCCTAACACAAATTCAAGAGCAGATAGTTGCACTTTTTACTGTGCTTGTAAGCTACATTTGAACAAAAACAGCAAGCACATTTCTTCAACATTCATGATAAAAAAAAATCTCCCTGCTGCTGCAGACACTAGTGAGTAACAGTACATGTCCTTTGAAGTTTTAACAGCTCTTGGAATACAGTGCTAGCTTTGAGTATTGGTGGGGAGGTGAGGCTGTCAGTGCTCTTAATGCAAAACGACAGAAATAGAAAATAATAAGCCTTAAAAAAAACTTGAAATTTAGATGCTTTCTTTGGCTAGAACTGTAAAATTGCTCTGAATGGCTTGTAACAGGCTTTGAGAGAAGTATATAACAATGGTCATTCAAGAATAACATGCAAGCACTGCTGCTACAAAAGATGTGCAAGAGAAAAACATCATCAATCCTGTGGGAATGTAGAGATTTTTCCATTAAAAAACTATATTACTAATGCTCATGGCATTAACAACCAACACAGATGCATCAAATGTTACTATCTGTGAACTGTTAAATTCTGAGCTGGCAAAAATCCTGTCTTGTGTTAGTCAAATATTGCAATATATTTGCAGCAAAAATTCTGTTTTCCTTGTCTTGACAAGTGCATGCCATCCTATTTTTATTTTTATTTTGAATTTACTATTTCTCTCAGCCTGGGGAAAAACACAATAGTTGCACAATATTATATACAGAGAGAATTGCAAAATACAACATATACATGTATTACAAAGTGAGTATAACGATTATTACAGTAAAAAACAGTGATTTATATGAAAGGTTAATAAGCTAATTAACATAATACAGAGGAGCGTAATTCGGCTAATTTAAGGGATGGAGGGCAATAAGTGTGAGAAAATGATGAAAAGCTTGCATTTATTGGCCTTTGACACTCTTAAAGAAATACAGGGTAGGTCCATAAAGTAAAAAAAAGAGTTGATAGAATTTACTTAAGGGAGAAAGATAAGGCTGCAAAGTGTACAAACCAGTTTCACTAACTTTCCCTGAATAGTAGAGAATAAAATGAAAATAGCTTATTAAAGAACAGACACTTTATTAAAACCCACAAAAGTAATTTGCTTTCTTCTTTTAATAAATACAAAACTTAATCGGTCTCCCTATCCTTTAAATAGAAGTCTTAAAATACAGTTGTTTCAATCACATGACTTGGTTTAGCCAATAATATCAATGTTTCACTTTCCTGGATTTGAGTATACATTTATAATTAATAGCCCCATTTATTCTTGGTTTTACCTAAGCATTCAGTAAAACTTGCCATTTTAATTCTTATACCTCAGGTTAGGTTTCGTTTCTGTATCTCTCTCTCCCCCTCAAGTCAATTTTTACCATATCCAATACAGAATGAAATATATTATGAAGTAGTTTATGTAAACAAAATTGTGTAAGTATTACGACCATTCTTTTGGATTATACAATGCAGTGCAAATCTTCTATCCAAGAAGGGGTGGAATGGGAGAACAGGAAGACTGTCAGCTATGATTTTCTTTGTGTTTCACTGTTGCAGTCATTACATTTGGGTAATCTGCTGGCAGGTTGCCCTCAGTTGGCCTGATTAACAAAGTCTTGGGTCCTGCATCAGTTGCTGTCCCTTCTTCCATGACGTCAGATCATCAGGTGTATAAAACATGCAGCCGACGCCATTACATCAAGTCTTTCTTGCCGAGCGGTGCCCGAAGCAGAAGCAGTTCGCAAGTGCCGGTTGGCCGACTCCTGAAATTTTCGTTTTCGAGTTTCAGAACCAAAGTCTTCAACTAAAAAGCCAAGTACCCCATTGGGGAAACTTTTTCTTGCTCCTTACCGATGTCAGTAAAAGTTAATAATTGTATTACTTGTGGGAAGCAAATACCTCATAAGGATTTTCATTTGTACTGTTTTCCTTGCCTAGTCCCTGACCACAACGTACCTTGCTGTCGGTTTTGTGCTAAATTTAATCAATGCATTATTAAACGTCTGTATATTTTTGCTTCTAAATATTTTGGCTCACACTAATTATCCAGAAATGTCGTTGGTTAGCAATCAGACTACCGGAATACCTAAAAAACGCAAAGAAAAAGACGGGGACAGGCCATAGAGGTCCAAAACTGACTACGCTTCTCCTAAGCCAGTCACTAGTTCGCCGGTACTCAGTGAGGCGCTTTCGCAGCCCATGATACCCGCTACTTCTGATTCGCAGGCCTCTACTGAGACCCATTCGGAGTCCGGTATGCCGCGAGATGCTTCAATTATGGAACGCGCAGATGTCTCTACTTTTAGATGAGTCCGGAGCTGCTGTGCAGGCACCGGCTTCTGAGGGTGTTTTCAGGCCTACAGATTTGTATATTAGACTGACGTCATCTTCAGAACTAAGGCCAAAATCTTAAATCTATGTCTAAAAAACTGACGCCTGGGCCCCTATGCCTAAAAAACAAATGATCAAAATGTCTGAAGATTTAATTACTCTGATCAGGGGTAGCCAACCCCCCCTTCTAAGAGGCCTAGGCAAGACTTTTGTTATGAATCTTCTGAACAGGATTCTATTTCTTCTGACTCTTCTAATGAACAGGATTTGTCTGTACCTACTTATGAGGACTCTGATGCAGAAGATTCCATTCCTTCTGCTTCTCCCCCGGGGGATTTCTCTTTTGGGGAAACTTTACATACCTTATGAGAACATTTCCACTGGGAAAGTCAGGATTTCTCTGAATCTAAAAAGAGACTTATGGATTTTCTTCTCCTTCCTCAACATAGGTCTTTGGCTATACCTCCTGTTCTAGACATTGTTCATGTTTTTTCAGAATCTAATATGGCTTCTGATTCTCTGCCTCCGGCTCCTTGTAAGTCAAACAGATACTACAGGGTTCCTGACTCCCACAAATTCCTTTTCAAAAATCCTATTGCAGATCCTGAAACCATTTCTCAGGGTCCCAGTGGCATTAAGGCCTCTACTGCTAAAAATCCTACCCCTTCTGCTAGAGATTCCAGGGTGCTGGATAGATGGGGTAAGAAGGTTTACACTTCTGCAACCTTGGTAATCAGGGCTTTAAACTGTCAATTTCATATGCTTAAATATAAGCAGCATATCGTGGGACTGCTTAAACAGAAAATGATGTTAATTTCTGACTGTGTGGAAAATAAAGATTTACAGGATTTATTGCATTCAGCTGAACAAGTTGGAAAACATACTTTGCAGTGTGGTTTTGATTCTTTGGAGGCCTCTTGCAGGGCTGCTGTAACTGGCTCTGTGCTAAGAAGGCATGATTGGCTCAAAGAGCAAACTCTACCTGATCATGTTAAAGCAAAATTGTTGGATGCTCCTTTACAACAGGACTGTCTCAAAAAGATGGAAGATAAAGCTAAATCTATGCAAACTGTGAAAGATTTCTTACAAGTGCAACCTCCGAGATTTAGTAGGCACTGGCCTACTAAGAACCGGTCCTTTCCAGTTCCTTCGAGAGCCACTCAAGTCAAACCCAGACATTCCAAAGGCTCCAGGTTTCAGTCACAAGGGACTTTTAGAACAAAACAATGGGGTTCCTCCTCCTCCAAATCTGGAAGCAACAATGCACCTCCCTATGGTAAGCAGTCTCCATGACTTCCCTCTACACTTACCAAGCACTTACCTTTCAGCCGCCCTTTTGGGGGGAAAACTGGCACTTCATGTTAGAAACTGGCAACTTATAACCCAGGACAAATGGGTTTTAAATATAGTATCCCAGGGATACTGATTTCATTTCCACACGTTGCCAATTCTAAATGGATGGCCAGACCGGCCCCCAAATCAGTGGGCAGAGGCCCAGAAACAAGTACGATCTGTCATGAACATGGGAGCTATTCAACCAGTCCCAGAAGAGAAAAAGGGACAAGGTTTCTATTCAAGACTTTTCCTGGTACCCAGAAAAGACAAATCATGGTGTCCAATTCTGGACTTAACTACTCTAACCTCATTTCTGGACATTCCAAAATTCAAGATGCTGACTCTTCAAAAGTTACTTCCTTTGCTAGGCAAAGATGCCTGGTTGGTAACTCTAGACTTAAGAGGCTTACCTGCATATCCCAATCAGGGAATCTTGCAGAAGATACCTCTGCTTCAAAGCAGGCTATTTGCATTACCAGTTCTCTGTACTGCCCTTTGCCTGATCTGCTGCGCTCAGGGTTTTCACAAAGTGCCTGGCTCCAGTAATTGCATTTTGCAGGCAAAGAAATATTCAAATATATCCATTCCTGGACGATTGTCTAATTCAGGCACAAAACAGGGACATTCTTCAGAAACATCTGGCGTTTGTAAAAAAAAAAAGCTTCTAACTTGTCTTGGGTACACCATAAACGAAAAGAAATCACAACTGGTACCCTCTCAGAAAATTACATTCCTGGGTGCAAGCTTGAATACAACTGCTCAGATGGCTTACCTTATGCCAGAAAAGCAAATTCATTTGGTGACTTACTTCAAACAGGTGGCCACAAAAACCCTGCTATCTGCAAGACAAATACTGCAATCCTTGGGGTTCATGGCCTCCTGCATTCTTCTAATTCCATATGCAAGACTGCATATGAGGAAACGTCAGTGGTACTTAAAAAGTTTATGGAGTCAACATTGTCACAGCCTGGAAACAATGATTCCTGTCATACCTTGCCTGCAACTAGAGTTCCTATGGTGGGCAGAGGCCTGCCACCAAAACAAGGGACTGCCATTCACTCCACCCCCTGCCACCCAAACCCTAACTACAGACGCATCTGGCAGGGAAGTGCATTCAGGGCAAATGGAGCCCAAATCAAATACACCTTCATATCAATCAGAAAGAGATGCTAGCTGTACAGAATGCACTGACAGCCTTCAAGGACTACCTTCATCCAGGACAATTAATGATAAAGACAGACAACACTACAGTTATGTGGTACATAAACAAGTGGGGGGGTTACACACTCCTACTCCCTTTGCAGACTAGCCATGGTTGTTGAACACTGCCTTGACCTATCAAATTCAACTACAAGCTCAATTCCTGCCAGGAAAGCTGAATACTCTGGCAGACTAGCTAAGCAGATCTCTCATGGACCCACACAAATGGAAACTGGAACCACAGATTTTCAACATGTTGGCACACAAATGGGGGAGTCCAGACATAGAACTTTTTGCTTCACCCGAGAACTATCAGTTGGACAAATTCTGCACAAGAACTCATCAGAAAAAAGCCTGGAAAGTGGATGCTCTATCATTCAGCTGGAAAAACTTATCCGTCTATGCCTTTCCCCCCTCTGCGTCTGCCCTCCAAAGTTCTACTAAAAGTGAAACAGGACAAGCCAGAAATTATTTTGATTGCTCCAGACTGGCCTCACCAACACTGGTACCCACTCCTGCGCAATGTGTCACACCTTCCACCGTGGCACCTGCTTCAGACATCTTACTTACCGTCTCAGCAGAACAACCAAATTCTGCACACTCTTCTCCAAACGTTGAATCTTGCAGCGTGGTTATCACCTAAATTCACCCTTGGTATCCCTCAGCAAACCTGTGATGGATGTCATTTTGAAGGCAAGAAGGCCTAGTACTAGAAAATCCTATGCTGACAAATGGAAAAGATTCTGTGCCTGGAATCAGTCACAAGGGATAAGCACAACAGTGCCCAATATTCCTCAGATTTTGCAATATTTAACTGAGATGCGTCACAAGGGCCTGTCCTTTTCTTCCATAAAAATCCATGCCTCAGCCATTTCAGCTCATTACAACACAGAACCTCCCCTCTTCTCTCATCCTCTGCTAAAGCAGCATCTCAGAGGGGTCAGAAACTTAAGACCACCCAGGAGAGCTCCAACTCCTGCCTGGGGCCTCAATTTTGTATTGGAAAAACTCACTATCCCTCCTTTCGAGCCAACTGCTACTGCAGACTTAACATTTCTCTTCTGGAAAACAGCTTTCCTTTTAGCAGTCACTTCAGCTAGAAGGATTTCCAAATTACAGGCTCTTATATGGCAGTGGAGCCTTTCATTATTTTTCATGCAGACAGGGTGTCTGTCACGGCCAGTCCATCCTTCATGCCTAAAGTGGTATCCAGTGTGGCTCTTAATCAGACCATTCATTTGCCAACTTTCTTTCCCAATCCAAAGGGGGAACGGATTCTGCATTCATTGGATGTACACAGACAACTTAAATTTTACTTAAACAAGACAAAATTTCAAAGAAAATCTGAACAACTACTGGTGGCATTTGCTGCAGAGGGAAAGGCTATTTCAAAGCAGACTATTTCCAAATGGATAAGCCATTGTATTCATTTCTGCTATATGCACCATGGTAAAACTATTCCCCCAGGGGATCAGATCTCATTCCACCAGGGCTACATCTACTTCTACAGCCTTTCTCAGAGGTATTCCTACCAGAGACATTCTAGAAGCTGCTACCTGGAGCTCAGTTCATACGTTCACCAAACATTGCCATTTACCTTTCTTTAAATCCAGAGCTGGCTTTGCCTCTGCTGTCCTGCAGGGCCTTATAGCTGGTCCTAATGCTGTATAAATCCATCCTCCCAACTATAGCTTTGGGAATCTACCCAAGTGTAATGACTGCAACAGTGAAACACGAAGAACATAGTACAGTTGTGTACACTTACCATAAATGTAGATGTTCGAGTGTATTCACTGTTGCAGTCCTGGTAACCCTCCCTCCAACCCCCCGTTTTTTCTCTTACTATATCTCTTCTTTCCTTTACTATGCTTAAAATCCTTTTTGGTGTATTTGCTTTTGTTTGGAGGTATATTTTTGTGTTTTTAATTACTTAAATATTTGGCTCCCCATTTGGGGGACACCTGACATCTGGGGCAAGAAAAACTGATGTAATGGCATCGGCTGCATGTTTTATACCCCTGATGACCTGACGTAATGGAAGAAGGGACAGCAAGTGACGCAGGACCCAAGACTTTGTTAATCAGGCCGACTGAGGGCAACCTGCCAGCAGATTACTCAAATGTAATGACTGCAACAGTGAATACACTCTAACATCTACTACATTTATGGTAAGTGTACACAACTGTACTTTGGGCTGTGAAATAAAGGGTCAGATTAGCTAGACATCAGTAACATTTATCTGCTACCTTTTATCTAGGTCATGACTGAAGGGGGGGGGGGCTGGTCTGGCACTTCTCACCGATTTGTCTCACAGATAAACAAGTAGGTAAATAAAACTTGAAGTCGGTTATGGTCATTTGGAGTATAGTATTCATTGTCACCAGTTTCTCTTACCCTTCTCAGTCTGTCTGCACTCATTCCACTTTTCGATAAAAAAAGGTTATTCATCCAGATCGCATCCCATCTTTCTGTACCGTGTCTGCTTAGATCTCAGTTCCTCCGTACCCTTCTCCATTCTGGTAACCTTCTTTTGAACATTTTTTATCATCTTGATATCCTTTGCTGTATGGTCTTCATAAGTGTTCAAAGTGTACCAGATGCAACTTTACTGATGCTCTTTGCAGTGGAAAGATGACCTCAATATCCCTAAAAATTAATGTTCTGTGTACTGTACCGCAATATTTCTTGGTCTTTGTCAGTGACCTTTCACATGCATAACATTATTCAATATGGGTTTGTTTAGTTTGTTTCCCCTAAATTCTTTCTTTTTTTCTGGGTAAGTATACCTCACCAACATTATTTAGATGTTATCTCCATAACAAAGTGCACCTGTCTGCTCCTATTGCAGGCCTTTGCACATGTTTGGATTGCTCCCATCTTTGACTGCTGTATCAGTCTTTAACTTGTAAGTATATACAGTGATCTTTAGCTATACGCTAGTGTGGTATCTGATATAAATATATAATCCAATGCACAGGTCCCAGCACTGAGCTCTGTGATGTTGTACAGCTTACTGATTATTCCCCATGAACATCCTCCTGCTTCTGACAGCCAGTTTATAGTCTAGTCCACAATTTTGTATTCACTTCTTACCCTTTCATGTTCCTGCCATCCATTTGACCTGCTGTATAAAAGGGCTTGAAAAAGTAGATAACGCACATCCACAGGATTTCCGTTTGTCTCTGTTGTGATTCAGTTATAGAACTGAGTCTTATCAGACTGGTAAGGCTTTTGCAGTGTAAAGCTGTGCTGCCGATTAACTCCGAATGTAATATTTCCGAAACTGATTTTTGTGCTTAACTAAACTGTGTTATTGTGGAGCTTTTCTCCCCAGGCTTCTGCTGAAAAAGGATTCGAGTCCAGTAGGACTTTCCCAGTAAACAAGTGTAAAATATTATTGTGAAATAAATTTAACATTTAGGAACTTTACCAGTTAACACACACAGTTGCTACCATGGTTTTCCCTGGAATGGAAAATGGATTAGTAGGTGGTAACAACATTTTGTTTATGCCTTCCTTGCTTTCTGGCTGATTGCTCATTGCTGGTGAATGTCCACATGGAAACGTAATAATTAATCCAAATCATTCCTTGACAATCGGAGTAGGCTTGCTGCTTTCTATCCCTTTAAATATTGGCTTTTTCAGACATCTCAATGTTGTGGGCCTGGTGCTGTTGTGAAATGACTTTTTATGCGAGTGCCTTGCTGCTCTGGCAGATCCTTCCTAGCCAAAAGACTTCCCAGGACACAGCTCTGAACTCCTGACTACTGCCACTAAACCTCCCAGTAGGGCATCCACTGAAGCCACATGGAAAGAGGATCTTCGCTTGATATCCCCTCCTTCTTCAGTCAGCCAGTCTTCTGGGTTGCCTGTTCTACTTAAAACACCTCTGGTGCGGGCCTCTGGCACTGGACAGTGAAGGTATATGTCTTTGTCTCTGTCTTTGCTGATCTGGTGGGATGCAAGACTGCCCCAAAACTGGTAGTTCAGCATTTAGTGTGGTGCATGCTTCATCTCAACCCCACATGAAGAACTGTTAGCCACATTTAGACCTGAAATTCATGGCAGAAGTGTTGTCATAACTGCCATTTGTACTGTTTTTTTCAGTGCTGTGAAGTCTCATGTCTTGGAAGACTCTATCTCTAGTGGTCATCTCTTTCACCTGTCGTGTTTCACAGTGATAGGCATTTGTGTGTAGAGAGTCTTGTGCAGTTTTCTGCAGGGACTCTATATGTGTGAACATAAGCTTGTGTTTTCCTCTCTCAAATGTTGTCTGAATATTTGTTTGGACATTCACATCCTTACTTTTGCCCAGGAAGCTCAGGGGAGGATAGAGTGCGTTTTCCATATCCCATATGCTCGTCAACCGAAGTTAGTTTGCTGTCATAAGGTACATATGCAAAAGAAAGCAGAACAGTTGTCTTCTTTGCTTCTAGTAGAGAATGTGTGTTGGTAATCTGTGTTCAAGGGGATTATTTGCTGCATCATGTTTTCACCAGGCAGCTGTTAAAACCTCTGGTCATTGCTGTTCAAAGGCAGTGCATCATGAAAGTGGCTGCTTCCATGACAGACATTTACACACTGTACATCTGGCTGTCTTTGCATAACTTCAGCAAACACTGTGGTCAGGACCTCCACCATAGGAGTAGGGATTCCTTCCTATTATAAGCAGAGACGTGCAACCCAAATATGATCCACAAATTTGATTTCTATTTATTTACTGGCTACCTTTGCCCATCAGAGATGGGATGAATTTCCGACTACCCATCCATTTGTCCAAGTTGCACTTAAATAGGATTAGGAGAAACTCTGCTTTACATGGATGGGGAGCCTGTTCCAGAGAATGGGGAATTCTCTGAAAAACATCTGCTTCTCCAACATGGATGGGGAGCCTGTTCCAGAGAATGGGGAATTCTCTGAAAAACATCTGCTTCTCCAACATGTCCTGCTTATGTTGCAAGTAAAATTTAGGCTTTTTGACCTAATATTGCTGATGCTGTTTGTTTTGCAGATGTGCAGAAGGTTAGAAACTGGGTCCAGGGCTGTCTTGTATGCCAGACAAAGATCACTTCTCAGAAGTTTGTATGATACCACATAAAGAGAGAGGGCTTAGGACATAGAGTTTTACTCCCTGTGTTAATTTTGTAAGGAACCTTTGTGGACATTCCAGTTGCTGCATGTGTCTGATTAGGTACATACTGGAGGGGGAGTTATACTCTGGGATGGGACTGATGATGGCAGAGTACTTCTGTGGACACAGGTGCTGTGCCTATATAAGTTGAGCAACACAAGAGATTTTCTTACTACCTTGAATACATGTTGGTTAAAGGCTAGGTTAATATCTACATGAATTACATGATCTGTGACTAGTGAATCAAAGTTTAGGGATGTTTTATTGATGACACAGTTACCCATGGTGGTTGACTTCCCAAATGGTACTATAATGCATTTTTTGGCATTGTGTTTTAAGCCATGGCTTTGACACAAACCATTTGTCTTGTGTTAGACCTTCTGAAGGGCATTCTCTTCTAGGGGGAAGTCAATGACTGCTGTCTGGTTGCAATCATCTGTGAACTTGGTCATCCAGAGGTCTTTGACATTGGCTTCTACTTCTGAGAAGTAGATGCTAAACTGAAGCAGGCTCAGCACAGAACCCCAATGGACTCCACTGGTGATTGGCCTCTGGCCTCTTTGTGGAGGTGGCCTCACCAAATCTAATTTCTGGGATCCTATCTGTGAGCTAGCTAGTTATCCAGCATGTTATAAAGGGGTTTATGCCTAGTTCCATAATTTTGTTGACAATGCCAGAGTTGGGTATTGTGTCAAATGCTTTAGCCAGATCTCTATCCTCATCCTTTAGCCTTGATGACCTTTTCAAATAAGTCCACTAGGTTCATTAAGCAGGACCTTCCCTACACAAAGCCAAACAGGGATGGATCCAGTGTCTGGTGTCTTCCTGTGTCCTTGTTAATTTCCTTAATTCTTTCCATGGCTTTGTAAATTAGACCAGTCAGTCTGTAGTTTTTAGGATCTGTTGAAGGTCCTCCCTTATGAAGGGGATGACCATTGCATTTCATCATGGTCATGGCAGAAAGCCAAGCAGTGGAACCCATGGTTCCTGATGAATCATATTTTAGTCATCCTGGAATGTTATCGGGGTCCATTGAGGCTGTGTTCTTAGTTTTAACAAGCACCTTTTTACTTATAGTTGAGGGGTTCTGTCTGAGGGTATTTTTTGATGGACAGAGCTGAGAGGAGGATAAAGTTGGAAGTGAATTTGTCAGCTAACAGGTTCAGAATGTCACCATGTTCAGTGCAAGTGACACCATTAACCACCAGTTTAGTACATTGTTGTTTGCTGCCCTTGAGGTTTCTAATATAGATGAAAAAGGTCTTATGGTTTTCTATCTTAACAGCACAGTTGGCTGTGTTTGACCTAATTAGCCCTCTAAGTTACATATTTAGTTTCATGAGAGAGTTTTTATCTTCATGGGAATTGCCCTTCTTGGTATTTACTATAATTGTTTCCCTTTTGTTGTATCATGTTTAATTTGGGATGCCATCAGGGCAGTTTGTTTTTGGAGCAGGTTCTTGGCTTACTTCTGGTAGGTACAGCAGCCTCTATGCAACCATTGACAAGGTTGTATAGAGTTTCCAAGAGCAATTCACTGTAAACTGCATTGTTCTTAGAGATTGGAGGGGAATTGAATTTTGACAAACCATCACTTAAAAACATGCAATTTACCTTGAATTAGTTCCTAAATGTTACTGGTTTTAATGGGATTATGGGAGTTTGATTTTAATTGAGACAGTGTTGTGTTTGGACCTTACCAGGAAGGATGAGACATTGGAAGGGGGTGCAGTGTTCTCCCATATTTGTGAACATGAGGTCCAGTTATGTTGGATTCTGTAGTGGGCATATTCACTATGTGGTCAAGGTTGTTGGTATTTATGAAGTTCAGGAATCTGTGTGCCTGCAGATTTCAGGCTGTGTACAATTTCCAGTCTTTAGAGGGGTAATTAAAGTCTCCCATGAGTAACGGGTGTTAAGTTGGATGGTAAATGTCTCCAGCAGGTCCAAGTATTCATTATAAACTTCACGGGTCATGGAGGGTGTAGTTAGCTAGGGTGTCATATGGGATTTTGTCTACTATGATCTGCATATGGAGGAACCTGAGTGCATCATCCTGTTAGGCTAAGTTAGAGGTATGCTTTTGTTACTGCTGTGTATCAAGACACCTCCACCTTTGCCCTTGTCTGTGCAGCTACTGGTCTAAAAGTATAGAAAGCACAGAAGCCTTGCACTGCTGGGGTATTATCTGCTGCTTTAAACCATAAATATGTAATTGCACAGATGTCTATATTCTCGAGTGTGAGGAGGTTACTTCTGTAAAACCAAAGGCATGTTAAGTTGTCAATCTCGCCTTCATTCTTGCTTGATGGGTTCGGAGCCGATCCTCGGCTCCGACTCGGCACTTGCTTTAGCTCGAGAACTCCTTTTACCAGCTCGAGGCAGCCCCATATCCCATGATGCAAGGCGGTAAGTACCCAGATCTCGTTTGCCGCTTCGCTTAGGAGGTCTTCTTTTTACCAGCTCCTGGTAAGTTGTTCACATTTGTGATTTTCAAGCCCCTTTTTAGTCTAAAACTAATTTATTGATAGTTTAAGTTTATTTTTCTCAGTTCCTCCTTCAACTCTACCCCAGAGCTTGGAGTTGGAGTCTTCGGGCATGGTTACTGCTACGGCTGGAGGACGGATACCCCCTTCTGTTCCTTCAGCCCCTACTCTTATCTCCTCTTCCTTAGAGGGATTCGGTGGTCGGGCTTCCATGGTCTCCTCCGAGGGGGTGAGTGGCATCGGACCCTTGTCCGAGCCCGCCCTTCCCCTTGGAGCCTCGGCCTTGGTGAGCTCGGCTCCGACATCTGCCTCGGAGGCTTCCCTTTCGGTGGTCCCTGGAGTTCCTAGCTCTTCGGAGCGGGTTCTCTCGGACCTGCCTGGGAGGGGAGCATTCGAGGTGATGAAGAGTGTACTGGCCACTGGTATCAGTCAGCAGTCTGTTCCCGTAGCTCCTCCCTCTATAGTACCTGTTGACATCTCTGCCACTTCTCTTGCTACAGGACCCAGAGATCCTCCGCCTCAGGTTTCCCCATTGGGAATTTCCTCCTCTTCGAGGATTCTCCTGATGTTTCGGGAGATCCTCCTAGGAAGAGGACTTGTAAGAGGAAGCATATAGACTCCCGAGTCTGTCACTGGATACTGACTTTGATGAGTCAGAGGGATCCCCTAGATCCTCTCTGAGGATGTCTCCTTCTCAGACATCCTAGAACTTCTGAAACAGAGGGGAAACTGGCCCACCAACAATCCCTCTGAGGATGAGTCAGTATACCTAGAGGTGTTTGGATCTCGGCCCTCCACCTCCTGGGTGTCTCCGCCTTTCGACCCCCTTATGCAGGTTATTGCACGAAAGGCGTGGACAGCTCCTGACTCTGTAGAGCCAGTCCCTAGGAGGCCTTCTAAATTTATCACTGCCCCTAGTGACAAACAATTCCTTACCAAGGGTGTCCCCGCTGATGCCATGGTGGTGGCTGCCACCAAAAAGGAACTTGCAGATCCTTCTGTGCCCGTCCATCCTCCTAATAAGGACTCTAGGACCATGGATAGGTACGGTAAGCGGATGTTCTCCTCAGCAACCTTTGCTATGCGTTCGCTGAATTACCTATGTCACTTCACCAGACTCCAAAGAGATATCCTGAAGGAGCTGGGAGAAGTAGTTCGGGATCCTACAGCTGCAGGGGCTCAAGAAAAGATTGCTTCGCAGCTAGGAACCCTCAATTCCGTTGTTAACTCCTCCATGCGGCTAATATCTTATGCTGCGGATGGAGCGAAGTAGAGCCAAGAGGCACAGGTGTGGCTCTTAGACGCCAAGCCTGGATGCGGCTATGTGATTTTATGGATCCCTTTAAGGCGTCCTTCACAAATTCTCCCTTTGATGGGTCAGCTTTGTTTGGCCCTCAGGTGAAGGAAACCTTGACCAGGTGCAGCAGGACGGCAAGACTCTTTCTGCTGTTGGAGTCCGTTTTTCCACCCCTTCTAGGCCTTATCCCAAAGGACAGAAGGGCGGAAGATGTGGTTCCGTGAAATCCCAAGGAGTCACTGATTCACGTGGTCAGTTTACCCCTAGAGGCAGAGGGGGTAACAATAACAGACGCCGCCTAGAGGCAGAGGGGTCCAAGAACCAGGGAAACAGGGAGCCTCTCTGACAAGCCCTTTCAGCATCCCTGAGGTGTTGCCCGGCTGTCCCTCCTTGGAGGCAGTCGGGGGAAGATTATCACTGTACCCAGAAGCCTGGCATTCCCTCACTCAAGACAGATGGGTACAGTCGATCATATCCAAGGGTTACATAATTCCTTTCGAGGAAAGTCCTTTCCCTCAAATTCCCTTCCAGATGTACCACCCGGTCTAAGGGACATTGCAGAGTTAGAAATCGCAAAACTACTGCAAAAAAGAGCCATTCAGCCAGTTACATTAGACCATTCAGAGCCCGGAATCTACTCAAGGTTCTTTTGGTCCCCAAAAGACGGGAGACTGGAGACCAATATTGGATCTCAGCAGACTCAACAAGTCTGTCAAGAAGACAAGATTCCGAATGGTCACTCTACAGTCAATTCTGCCCTTCTTACAGAAGGACAACTGGATGTGCTCAATAGATCTTCAGGATGCGTACTATCACATCAAAATTCACAGACGCTCCAGGAGATTTCTCCGCTTCCGGCTGGGGTCCAGTCACTTCCAGTTCAGAGCCCTGCCCTTTGTTCTCACTACAGCCCCCAGAGTGTTCACCAAATGCATGGCAGTGGTTACGGCTCACCTGAGACGTCAAGGATTCCAGGTGTTTCCAGATCTCGACGACTGGCTCCTGTCAGCCACCACCAGGCATCAGCTTATACAAGCCAGGGATTACACAATAGGCCTTTGTTCTCATTTGGGCATCTCAATCAACTTCGAGAAACCAGCCTTATCGCCTTGCCAGTCTATTACCTTCATAGGCAAACTTAAACACTGTTCGGATGTCAGCTACCCTTACAGAACAAAGACAGTGTTGTGTTTGGACCTTACCAGGAAGGATGAGACATTGGAAGGGGGTGCAGTGTTCTCCCATATTTGTGAACATGAGGTCCAGTTATGTTGGATTCTGTAGTGGGCATATTCACTATGTGGTCAAGGTTGTTGGTATTTATGAAGTTCAGGAATCTGTGTGCCTGCAGATTTCAGGCTGTGTACAATTTCCAGTCTTTAGAGGGGTAATTAAAGTCTCCCATGAGTAACGGGAGTTAAGTTGGATGGTAAATGTCTCCAGCAGGTCCAAGTATTCATTATAAACTTCACGGGTCATGGAGGGTGTAGTTGGCTAGGGTGTCATATGGGATTTTGTCTACTATGATCTGCATATGGAGGAACCTGAGTGCATCATCCTGTTAGGCTAAGTTAGAGGTATGCTTTTGTTACTGCTGTGTATCAAGACACCTCCACCTTTTGCCCTTGTCTGTGCAGCTACTGGTCTAAAAGTATAGAAAGCAAAAAAAAAAAAAAAACACTACGAGTGGCAAATCACAGAAATTCCAATGGTTAATTTTAGTTTAAAAAAATACATAAATTCATATGACCAAGCGCTTTCGCCCTTGTAACAAATGGGCTTATTCAGAGTCATTCTGGTACAAAACCCAATCACTTAAATACTCATGTACTGCAATGCCTCTGGCCAACTCCTATAGATGAGGCAAACACCTCCTGCCACAAAATGAATAAACCCAGTTCTCCTTGTGTAAAAACACAGTAGAAGAGACCGGCAAGTGCAATGCTATCACAAACAAATTAAACATCTAGCTGGAAATTCCTTGCTGAAGTCAATTTCAGGACAGTCTTACAGCAGTAACAGAGAGAGGAAGAGCAATATTTTTACAGCGTTGTCGCCTCACAGTAAGACGCTGTCCGGTTTGATTCTTAGCTAGAGCGTCTTCTGCGTGGAGACATGCGTGAATGGGCGTACCTTCGTTGAAGGTTGTGCATCAAGGCTGGTAACTCTGCACATAAAAATCAACTACCAATCAGTAGCAGACTGGAGTTCCGCTGTGGTGACCCCTAACCAGGAAAAGCCGAAAGACACAAGACAGTGAAATGCACAAATAAAAGTCAAAAACAGTAGCAATCACTCAAAATAACTTAAGCAAGTGTGCTTTAGAATCAGAAGTACCTACCTTTGCCTAGGTAACACTGGATACAAGTAAAACACTTTTGGAACACCGGCTAGGGCACCAAGCTTTGCTGAACTCTGGAGAAATGAGCAGGAGACAATGTATAGTAAAGGGTTATTCAAGAGCAGTACTGGTTTGCTGGGTGGGCAGTCAGTATCACTGATCTATGGAAAACCATGAGTGGAAATGGTACTTAAATAGCTTGTGCAACAGATGGTAGCAATGAAGGAGAGAAGGGATGAACTTCGGAAATCAAATTACCATAGGTGGCAGTGGCCAGAGACATAGCACAACAGGAAAATAATGGGAGCAATAATGGGAGCATTGGGGAAATTTTCAAGGAAGAAGCAGGCTAGCTAGAGATGGATCCAATCAAATAAAGCAAATATTGAAGCTCTTTCAGAAACTTTAGGATAATGTCTTGGTGGGGGCAGACACAAAGAACATGTGAACAGAAAGGTACTGAAATGCATTTTCCCTTAGTTATAAGTCAATGACCCCAGGCAGTTTAGACTTTCAGAATCTTTAGATTAATGTCTTAGTTGGGGATGGAAGAGAGAGGCGCTGAAATAGAACTATAAGCAGGTAAATGATAAACGGAACATAAAATTGTAGGAGTAAAACTGGAATATCAACAACTGTAAAAGCACTGAAGCACAAATCCTGGAACAGAAAAAACAACACACTCTCTAATTTAATTCTGCTACAGTTTAAGGCACCACACAATGCAGAATCTTACCAGTAACATTGTTTGTGGAAAAAATGCAGCAATGACTAAATAAGACTCCAATCTGGCATCAGTTCACAGTTCTGCCACAAATGTGAATGAAACTACAAGACTAAGGCTCAACATGGTTTAAAACATGGTTTAACTTACAAACAACTAGTCTTTACAAGTTTATAGGTTCATAGGACGATACTAGGCTATTGGCCTGGAGGCCTTCTAAGCCTAGCCAGGAATTTCACCCATGTTCCCACAAAGTCAGCACCTGTTTTCCCTGTTCAGCAGGAACACAGGTGGGGTTCCAGGGGTATATTTTCTGTTTCCCATCCAGTTGTCCAGGTTCCTCTCCTTGACATGGAGAGGGAGTCTATTCCACAGATGGGGGAGTTGTTGAGACACAAATGTATCCTGCCAACAAGTTATATTAATGTCACAGATCAGGTTGATGCCTTGCGTGCAGGTTGCATGAGTGGAGTTTGACTTACAGATATGCAGCAACTCCATCATGGCCGAGTCTGAGACGGCCTTGTATGCCAGACACAGGTCACCTCTGAGCAGTCTGTATGAGACTGAGTAGAGGGACAGGGCTTTTAGCCTATCTGTATAGGATAGGTGTTTGAGACCCTGGATTTTCCTGATCAGGAACCTTTGTGGTCTCCAACTGCTGCATGTGCTTGGCAAGGCACATGCCAAAGGGGGAATTGTACTCTATAATAGATCTGATAAGGGAGGAGTACAGGGATGTTATGACCTCCTTGTTCCTGGATGAAATACCCTTACTTATGAGGTGTGCTGTGTAGAAAGCCTTCTGTACAACGGAGGCAACGTGGCAGTCAAAAGTCAGGTTGTTATCAACCTTAATGCACAAGTCCCTCATGACTGACTGATTGCGTGCTTAGTACATTGTTACTAATGTGATAATTAGTGGGGAAACCATTTTTCCCAAAGGGGATAATGATGCATTTCTTAGCATTCCGTTTGAGGCCATGCTTCTGGCACCAAGTAATACAATGCAACATACCAGGCTAGTGGTTTGTTGAGGATTGTAAAATGGGTGCCACTCTTTGCTTGCCCACTGACATAGTAACTCCAGTGGGGGCTACACAAGACCAACACATTTAGTAATAGCAATGACCTCAAACTATAAGCTAAGGAATGCACTGCACTTCTATCTATGAAATAAAAGTTTGACATCTTCTATCATGCAAAAGTGATACACAGCTCCAAACTGATAGAGATCTTGGCACCTATGTCGACATTACACTGTCACCTGACCACCGAATTTCCACTGTATTTTGAAAAAAACTTCTCCAAAACCATGCCCTCTAGCTGTAATGAAGTTTTGATCCCCTTATATTCGTATCACAGACCAGTCATTGGCTATTAACAGCTCCTTAAATTTGTCCAAGCGTACTACTAAATATGAAAGACTCCAAAAGCTCCTAACCAAAAAGGTCAAAGGTCTTTGTCACTCACTCACAGGACAGACCAGCAGCCTTCTTTGTGTTCATGCTCTCTCCTAATGATTCCTCTATGGAGACTTTTTCCTAGGTGCTCATGCCATGAGAAGACCCACCCCTATTAGACTACCTCTACTTTTATAAAACCAAAAGCCCAACCCAATTAGACTACCTTTACTTCTGTAAAACCAAAGGCTTCTTAAACATCTGCACCAAGGTACTTAATCAGATGGCAGGATGCAGTCTTAGCTCAACAGACTCCATCCGTGGAATAAGCTTCTCCTATATGCCAAAGTAGTACCCTAGCCACTTTCACAATAAAACTTGACAACTGGACTGACAGCCACAACTTCTTCCTAGGAGTATCCTGCATGGTCTTCCAGGACAAAGGAGGGAGAGCACTTTTGATTTACTTAACAATGGGAGCATTTAGCTGTGCTGTTAATAGTTTTGGTGACAGACTGCTTAATAATCTACCCATGATCCTAATCATGGCAGGGGGGCACCAGATTCATGAATTCTATTATGGGTTCCTCCTACCACTAATTACAAAGACTCTTGAAGGAACTTTATGTAGTCGTCGTAAAAAGACCCAGAACTCATTCAGTGTCCCTGCATAGCTCAACCACAACCTGGCGGCTTAATACCCTGCCACGCAAATACTACTTGTGGAGTTCAAGGTTACCTCTATGCTTCTTGCTATTAATAAAAGCAGAATGATATGTCATGACCAACAGTATTTCAGGATTGTGACATGTAGATATATCAATACATGGTTTATGTACATTAACACACACTACATGAAGGTGTATACTTGCAGCTTACGGTCTACACATATACAGCAGTACAAAAACTGAAAACGCTGTTAAATCCTGAAGCAATACAGCTAGAGTTGAAGAAAAAATGACAGATGAATGACACCTAGGATATAGGCTTGCTGTAGGAACATAGTGACAAAAACATCCAAACAGAAAAATGCAGAATTTGGTTATTTGTTTTCTATACTTTGACTGTGGTACAAAGTCTTCAGGTAAAATGGTGACAACCACCAGCACAAGAAGTCACTCTTGCACAGACAATATAAGCATTGTCTTGCCAAGTAGCTTCACTCAGATGACATATTTTTGTCAAATATTTTCAGACAAAATCAAGAATGTAATAGCGGAGTATTACTTGGAGGTAGAAATGCAATATAATGTAAAAAAACAGTCTTCCCACAACTGTAAATTAAGCTACAAGACTAAGGTCACAGAACAAATTAAAAATGCAGAGGCGCAACTTTTTTTTGGCTAACGTGGAAAAAAAGCAGAGAAGTTCAAGTATCACCACACAGGTCACTAAGTGCATCTTAAATATTTAAGGAATATTGAAATAAAAGCTTTTTTTCTTTCTTTATTTGATGAAAAATATGTTGTTCACAGTTCAGGGATTTCTACATGTCTCCCAAGTATTTCATAAAAATGCTACACTATCTCTGTTTTAGACCCCCTGCCCATAGGTTTGAGAATAGTAACTTAATTCTAGGCAAGTGATATATCCACTGGAAAGGGTCACTTGAAGTAAACATATAGCTAATATTTGAGTAGGCACTGTATCGGGTAATCCTTGATGGAACCATCTTTTTTTAATTACTATCCATTTGCTCCTATCTTGGCTGAAGCTAGCATCTCCTGATTCACAAAAGTAATTTGTATAAATAAAAAAACTTGTGTATAATTTTATATGTTTGTACACTTTCTTAGAGGTAGAACCTATTCAGAAAGGTAGAACCTATTCAGAAAGGTGTTTTGAACTGATGACTTTTGATGATGGAGGCTCCTAAACCTAGCATACAGATGTCATATGTATGTCAAAAAGGGTATGTTTCCATGCGTATACTCATCAAGCAGTAAATGCACAGCAAAGTGTGCAGTATTACAGGTGCAACATAATGCTGTGGTGTTCTCAACACTTCCAAGTGAATATTATCCCATATGGCTACTTCTGTACAGACATCCTGTATTTGAGTTTCGTCAGAGGTTGGGGATTATGTATTTGATCTTATAGATTTATAGGTTCATAGGTGTTTACTAGGCTAACAACTACAAGGGCCTTTTTAAGCTTAACCATGCATCCCAGATCTCTGACAAGTTCTGATACCCTATATAAGTGTATCCGGGGGCTTGGGAGATGAAACAATTAAAAGCCAGGGCCTGGGAGATGAATCATTTACAGCTTGCCCTGTGTCCGTTAGAGACATAGGTGCCAATCTAGGGATGAATTTTCTCTGGGATACATACCCGTCTGTCCAGTAGGTCTTATTTATGTAATAGGGAAGGTTTAAGTCTTTAGAGGGGGTAATTCTGGTATTGTTAGTTTTGTGGATATGCAGGAGATCCATCAGAATGGGCTCTGACAATGCCCTGTATGTCAGACATAGATCTCCCCTCAAAAGCCTGTAGGAGACGAGACCAAATACAGGGATAGAACCTTGATGCCGTCTGCATAGGGCATTTTACTTAAACCCTGTGTTCTTTTAGTGAGGATCCTCTGTGGACATTCCAATTGTTGGATATGCCTGGTTAGGTACATAAAGGGGGAATTGTACTCCATGATAGTCTGATGAATGCCGAATACAGAGGAACAATGACGTTCCTGGACTTAGATGCCATTCCTTTGTTTGAGTTGCGCAACATAGAAGAATTTCTTATAAGAAATATACATGTATACATAATGCAGTAACTTGCATCATGATGGGAAATGCATGCAGTTGTTTAGGAAGGAACATAAAGAAACGGAGTTTTAATCCATATTGTTTTTGTGTATCGAATAGGCTGGCAGTGTAGTTACCAAAGGCATTGTGTCCTTATTGAGGCTCAGCAGTGATTTGTTACTGGATTTTGGCATAGTTGGCTGAAAGTTTATCAGGCAGTTTTCCACATACCCACACCGGTCATCAAAGTTTTAATAGGCATGATCCTAGTGATTGTATTTTCTCTGTATTCCTTTTATGAGGTCCATGATGAATTGTTCCATTTCTGTACAGATGATGTTGGTGAGGTTTCTAGGAGTATAGTTGTCAGAGTCCATGGTGAAGCCTTGCTTCTGGATGCTCATCTTCAGGCCTCCAGTAAGTATCCCATGGAGAGGCTGCTGTTGAACAGTTTAAGGAGGCTGTCCAACATGGGGTATTTCATAATGACTAGGAATCACCTGAAATATTATTTGGAACCACTGAACTGGTATTTTTACTACTTGAGAGTGCTTTTAGTATCTTCGCAGGAGTGATTGCCAAAGGGGAATTAGTCTGGATACTTTGCTGACTTCAAACTTCCCAATACAGGGGAGAGAAGTTGGAAATTTATCTGCAAAGATGTTAGCTGTGTGCTCAGTTTTTATGTGCTACTATTAGAGATGAGATTAATACAAGTCTAAGTATTAATTCTGAGGTTCTTTACATAATTACAGAATGTCTTGTTGGTTACCCTTTGCTGACTTAACAGTGTTTTTTTTTTCTGTTTGTAATCAGATTTGATCTTGGTCCTGAGTTCTTTAACCTTTTTGAGGTTGTCATAACATGCTTTCTTATTTTAGCTTTTTTTTCCCCTTTTGTTGTACAACTTTTGTAATTGGATTACACTTGTTTATTTCTGAGATTGGCATTACATTTGTGGCAAATATGAACATGATCTTATATGCAAGACTTGAGATGTGAATATAAACTTTTGGTGTGTATGGCAGTGTTTACTATAAGGGACATTAGGGACTGTAAGTCTCGGGTCATAATTAAGCACGTGGAAATTGCCTACGGGGAAGTCTTTAAAGATAGGCTTGTCATTGACCTATTTAGGGATAGTATTGTAAGTAAAACAATGTCAGCCTGATTTGACTAGTGATGGTACAATAGTGAGCAAGAAACAGACAAGAGTTTGTGTTCATGACAATATCAAGTATGTTGGTGCCTTTAGTGGAGAAATACTTTTTGATCAAGTATTTGCAGTTGTAAAGTCAAAGTATTGAGCGTATTTATTTGTAGAGTTAGCCTCCCCTAGAAATGTTTGATTTTACGGAAGACCGATCTCGCTACAATTATAGTCTGACTCAAGGTTATGCAAAATGTATTTATCCTGTGTTTTTGTAATTTGAATGAAAGTAGGCCCATAGAACGAGCTCATGTACTTGTTTACCAGAAGAGTATAAAGAAGTCTGCTGTGTGCACTGAAGAACCCGTCTTCATTGTGGGTCCGGACACATTGCTACATTTGCTGTAGGATCCACTAGAGGCACTGGCCGCATGTCGAGGTCCTGCAGGTTGCTGTTTATTGGTGCCATCACCCCTGCCAAGAAGATTTCTAGCATCTTTGTGGAAGAACAAACACAGTTCTTTACAAATAAAGACTGATTCTATGCAACGACAAATTGTTTGGTCACCTGGGTGGTTTGGTGCTGTGTTCATCTTCTAATGTTCTTCTTGAGTGCACTTACTACTTCAGAAGTTACAGTGGTTCATTCTGCTGTCTCATATAGAGTCTGCATGCATTTTATTACATATGCTATATCAGTATTTTTATTCATACCTATGTATACAAGACATTTTACTGTGCAGCCATACGTGTTGAAAAGCACAAGGATCACATCATGGGTGGTGCCAGTCCCTGAAAAAATAGGTAAGGTGTAGTTTTTTTTGAGTAGTATACCTGTTAACAGTCATAGCCACATGGTCATAGCCACACATCTGCAGTAGATTTTCCTGCAGTTTTTGCATGGGTTTATTGCTTGTATATCAGTGATGTTCATATCGATAACTGGTGCAGTAGCTTTTGTATATGGGTTATTTCCTGCCAAGGATACAGCAGCTGACTATTTTCCAAGGCTTCAGGTCACCTTCCATGTATCCAAACAGTCAGGCAGATCGAGCTGAGCAGACTAAAAGACTAGTTTGGGCACCAAGCCTTTCAGAGCTTTATTGCTGCTGAAGAGTAAGCACTTTTTGAGACTTTTGAGGATCGGCGGTCGGCTTATGGTGTTCCTTTGCTGGACAGACAAGTTCCCTTTGGGGAAAAAACTTTCCATTCAATAATTTTGCCATTTGTAATTTCTTATTAAGGAAAGTTATTTTAAAGTTAGGAGTTTGTACTTTAACCGACTGTCACGAGACTCTACTGTACTTTTAAATAGAAGTGCTCTTTTTTTTCCTGAGAGTTTACAAGTTCTTGTAAAGTAACTGAAAAACCTTTCTTCTGTGGAAAAACATTTCCTTTCACTCTGTGGGGCTGGTGTTTTAATGTGCCTTTTATTGTGTTTATCTGGTAAAAGTGACTTATAAAGACTTATTTTTACCAACATTTGTTGCTTGTTTTCCACCTGAAAGAGGGACCATTTTCAGCTTGACCATGTAACAAACTGTTAGTTCCCTGGCCATTCCTTCTTCCAGGCACACAAAAAAAATGTTGAGCAAACAGCCTTAGCCACTGCTGGGGCCATTTGTTGTACCTCAGGTCACTCGTCTTTTACCCTGAATCCCTTTGGTGTAACATCTGCAGACACTCTAGATCTGGGGGTTAGTCTAGTCAACTGTGGCTGTTGAGGTCCCCTCAGTGGGCAAGGGAGATACTCTTGTCAGTCCTGTGCTCATCCCTAGGGAAGATGCTGCCACCACTAATAACACTGTTGGTCCCATTTTCCTGTCAAAAGCAGAAACCTAAGCATGTATTTACCTTTCCTCAAATTTCCTTAGGCAGGATTAGTTTACTGGCTCTGGCTTAGGGCTTAATTCATGCTATTGATCCTTCTTATAACATAGCTTCTTTTAAAAGAAAGTTGGATACTTCCTTTTTTGAAGAGATTCAAAACTGGCTTTCTCATAGAATTTCTGGTTCAGACTTTGAGGAGAGCTCACTTTCTGATTTTCCCTGTGCGGGTTTCAGTTTCTGTGAGACTGTATCTAGAATGTGCCACTATTTTCAGTAGGAGTCATCTGAGGTTTCTCAGTCCCTCAGAAAATACTATGAGTTGTTGCAGAAAGATTTCCCAGAACCTGCACCCATTCCTCCATCTTTGTCTGCTTTGGAAGATGTTTGTGTGTTACTACTTGCAATTTTCCTGATAGACAGCTGCACCTAAAAAGATACAAAGTTTTGCAGTTTTTCCAAACCTGATCCAAGAACTATGGGTTTAGTTAATCTTTCTACTGCTAAACAGTTAATTCCAATCCTAATCTCTCTGATAAGATTATTGATAAATATGGGAAAAAGTGTATGCTTCTGCAACTTTGATTTTTTCAGAATTGTGAGTTGTTGGAGTCGTATGTTAATGTTTGTCCTGACTGATTGTGAAAGTATGAGGAATATTTTGTCTGCAGTTTCTTCTTGTGAGGAAAAATCTACTTTAAATTAACTTTGTTGGTTACTACTCATTGCATACAGTGTGAGTATGACTCTGATACTTCAAGCCTATGGCCATTGGTACTTTTTTGAAGTTTGCACAGCAGTGTTCTCGGAACCTCCCAGAGGATGATAAAAGTGAGATTTTAAATTCTCCCTTGGATAGAGATCAATTTTTTTGCCCCCTCTACTGCAGAGGTGATCAAAAAAGTGTGATGAAAGGGGGAAGATGATATCGAATCCGTAAGATTTTTCAGCCCTCCATTTCCAAATTTTCCAAGGAATTCTCCAACTTCCCATTCAGTTTTGGTAAGAAACAAAATATACAGTTTCAACAAAATGCGGGTAAATAGACATTTAAGAAGAAATGGCAAGGGTGTTGCAAAAAGATTTCTGGAAACTCCTAAAACCAAGGAGAGTCCAATAAGTCAGAATGACTTTTTAAGAGACTTTGTTTCCCCTCCCACCCTGACAGCTCCTTTTCCCTTCCAGAAAGTCTGAATCACCACTTTCCTCTTTGGCAACAGTTTCATACAAATGGGTTTTAAAGATCATTCATCAAGGTTACAGATGGCAAAATGAAGAAATTCATCCTTTCCAGGGGGTAATTCCTCATTCTTCATACCAGACTCTCTTATTTCCACCTGTCCTGTGTCACATGCTATCCCAGGGAGTTGTAAAATCAGTTTCCCCCTTCCCAGGTGAAAAAGGGGTTTTATTCAAGCATATTTTAAGTGGCAAAGAAAGACACTGCTTTGCAACCAGTTCTGTGTCTTTCTTTCCTAAACCTGTTTGCAGTAGTGCCCAAATTCAAAATGCTGTCGCTTCACAACCTGTTTCCAACTCCTCTTCATTTAAGTTTCCAGGTAACACTAGATTTAAAAGATACTTATCACATTCCTATTCATACAGATTTTAGGCGTTTCTTAAGGTTTTGTGGGTCTGGATCCCATTATAAGTTGTCTGTCTTTCCCTTTGGACTATCCACTGCCCTAAGAGTGTTCACAAAGTGTCTATCTGCGGTTATAGCTCATTGCAGGCTGCACAGTATCCACATCTTTTCATATTTAGATGACTTGCTTATTTTTGCAGAGTGTCAAGAATCTTTGGGTGAGAGCTCTGTTACACAAGCTGGGATTCCAAGAGAGCATTCAAAAGTCTTTCTTGACTTCACACAGGATTGTGTTCCTGGAATGTGAACTAATCACCTCAGTTCAAAGAGCTTTTCTTCAACATAAAAAAACAGATCTGTATGTGACTATGTGATGTACTGCCAGCTATGCCGGAGAGAGTAGGGAAGTGCATGTGTAACACACGCCAGCATAGCTAGCTGGAGTTTTGTAAAGAATTTTGTCATTTGTATATCGAACTGATTTGTACAGAGGCTTGTGTTAAAACTGTATTTGTGAAGTTGCTTGTGCTAAAAATGTGCCAACAGTGGGTCCTGTTGGACAGAAAAAAAATGTATACATTTATATCAGACTGTACTGTTGCAACTGTGGAAATGTAGATATGTTAACAGAGGATGCAGGAAAGGAAGGGGTCAAACTCAGCTCAGCTTACTTTAAGAGAAAATAGCCAGAAATTAAATGACTTGGTGTAGGCCATAACGATTTTATCTCATAGGCCTGAGTGCAGCAGAGATGCAATATCTAGGCTGAGGTCCTGCTTTTATTGTCCTTACTGGTGAGCTAATTGCTAGCCTGGGGTGCCAGAGAATAGCTGCTTAGTCTCTGCAGAAGGATGAAAGTATTGGAATTGTTTTACAGTCTCCAGATGCCTTAGCAAAGGTCTAGGTGTATATTGTGACACATCTGTGCTAGATCCTGGTTCAGCTTCTAGTCGGGGTGGGGGATGGTAGTGTGGGAACCACAGAATCAGGTGACCAGATGTGATGTCATTCTATAGCCAGCACTGAAATTATATTGAGATACTAGTAAGAGATGACACAGAAGACTCTTCACTCTGTCTTGGACCTAAAGAAAAAGACACTCTTCCACTTGATCTTGCCTTGCTTTGTAAGTAACTTAACTAGGGAACAATAATCCTTCAGTTAGTCAGAAAATATAGTAAGATTAGTTTAATACCGTTTTTCTGTATTGTCAGTCTTTCCTTCTGTGTTTGTATATTTCCAGTGAACTGAAACTCTGGTGTTTGTAAATAGATATTCAGTATTTTCAGCTTATGACTATGATTCTGTATTCAGTATTTTCATGTTTTCTATTTTATTATTTATTAAATATGTCTATACTTTTCATTGTGGCGGGTCTTTTAGAAAAATATTTTAACCCTTGAGAGTAATTGCATTTATTTGGTGACACCATTGCTTCATTCACCTGAAAGTCTTGCTGCTTTGCCAAACATTACCATTTGTATAAGTATTAATTTTACTGAGAGTAATTGTGTAATCTAGTAAGTGCCTTAAAGTAGCTGGCTTGTGGCCGTGAATCTACCTTATAGTCCTGGGTGAAGATGGTATAGCAGGTAAATATTTGCCAGCTTTTCCCAGGTGTATGGAAGTCAAATCTCAGTGCGTGTGTCAGCTAGTTGGAACAGGGACACAGAGCACTGATTTCTGCAGAGAGAAAGGTGAAGTCTTATTTGGAGCCTGGAGAGGAAAATGCAGCCCCAGGTCTGCATTGTGCTTTCTGTGTGCTCTTAAGATAAATTGTGCTTCGTGCAGAGCGCTGCATCTGAAAATACTGTGTGTATCTGTCTTGGTTCTAAGTGAACACCGGTGTCAGTGGGGAGGATTGAGGCTTCTTGATTACTGGCCCAGTGGAGGGATGTCGTACTGTATCTACATCTATTCTCCCTTGACTTTTATGACTCTCATGATACCCCTGACAAGACTCTATGAGAAAGATACAGTGGTATCTAACTGAATTCTCTTTGGTCTCAGCACCAGCACCCTTTGTTTTTTTCAAATCCCAGTGCTGGAGTTTGTCTGAAGAAAAATCATTTAATGAAAGCAACAGATATCCCGAAGTCCAGATCTCCCCTTCCCCCTCATTGTTCCAAAGCAGTCAGTCACCACAGGCACCTTGGACATTGCTTGGGGAGCAATTTTAGGAGGGATACAATTGCAAGGTATATGTAACACCAAGAACAGATAAAATACACAACTGCTGCATGCCCTAATTAATGCACTCAAATCTCTGAATCATTTTTGGTCCTGAAGACCTCTTCAAGTTGTTAGACACTACCACAACTTTATGGTACATCAGCAAACAAGAGGGAGCAAGGTCATACCCCATTTGCAGGCTCACCATGTTAGCTTGGAATTTAGCTTTACAGCACAATCTCACTCCACAGGCATCCTATATTGCATCAGAGCAAAATTGTGCGGCAAATGAGCTGGGCAGGACAAGGACAGACCCTCATTATTTGAAAGTAGATCAGGCAGTCTTCCAAGATTTGATCCATCTCTGTGGAGTTCAGGATGATGTCTGCTTTCTCTATGAATAATCGGCTGACAAGATTCTGCTCCAGAACTACAAGGAAAAATGTCTGGAAGACATATGACTTTTCTTTTCCTTGGACAAGAATACTCTTGTATGCATTTCCACCCTTTCCACTAATATCCAGGTTACTTCTGAAGATTGAGAAGTAATCCCCCAATGTCATTGTGGTGAGTCTGTTTTGGCCTAGGCAACCATGGTTCTTCCTTCTTTTGGAAGTGGCCAGGGGCAATTTTCACAAGCTTCCTCAAAGACTGGAGCTACTCACACACGAAAAAAGGTATTTGAATACACCCTCTCATCAGTCATCTTCAGTTGTCTGCCTGGATGATAGGATCTTAATTCCTTTTAAAACACCTGTTTTCTGAGGATGTGCAGCAGGTACTAATTGGGGCAAGAAAGCTTCTTACTAGAAAATCATATATTAGCAAATGGAAAGGTTTTCTAGTTGGTGCCAACAACATACAGGCTGTATTCTGAACCATCTCCAGCAAGAACTGGCTTTGCCATTGAGCACCCTGTTCAACCACAGCCCAAGTACAAGCTTCATTCCAGCAGAGTGGAGAACTGCCGTTGTCATTCCCTTGCACAAAGGTGGTGCCGCTATTGACCCTGGAAACCATCTCCCCATTAGCTTGACAAGTCTGATCTGGAAAGCCATGGAGTGTATTATTATGGATCCCATAAACAAGGACATAGGCAATCTCCAAGCACTTGAACCCACACAGTTCAGATTTGTCAAGGGCAGATCTTGCCTGTTTAACCTGGTTGACTTGTTGAGATGGTCACCAAGGCCCTGGATGAGGGGAAGTCAGTACATACAATTTACCTTGACTTGGCCAAGGCCTTTGACACAATCCTCCACTCTGGCATCAAAGCTAACACATCTTGGTGTAAATCCCTCTCTCATCTGGTGGGTGGCTAACTGGTTCACCAACAGAACCCTCAAGGTCAAAGTAGGTGCCGCCACCTCTGATAGCAGACCTGTCAATGTGAGTGTTCAATCTCGCCGTTTGTTCTTACACATGGGTTCGGAGCCGATCCTCGGCTCCGAGTCGGCCACTTAGCAAAGTTCTGCATCGAGAAGAAGCTCGAGACCAACCTATCTCCCACAATTCCCTCTGCCCTTACCTCAGATCTAGTTTGCCGCTGCATCTGATCACATCGTTTGAAGAGCTCTGAGCCAACTTCAGATAAGATTTGTCTTTTTTTCTTAAAAATTTTTGGATCTAAAGTTATTGGATTGTGACACTTGTTGGTGTATGTTGTGTGTTTGGGTCTAAGGTTCCGATTAACTTAATCTTTAGTGTTTTAAAACAATTTAGGTTTAAAGTTAGAATCTAGGGCCTACCCCACTCACTAATTCTCGGATTTGACTACATACTTTTCTTCATAACATTATTGCTTGGCTTTGGCTAAAGTTTGATATATTGGTGTTTTTTCACTAGTTTTGTGACCTTTTTGACATGTCTGACCAAGTTAAATCATGTTTCAAGAGATGTCAGTGTGGACAGAAGATGTCTGCCACAGACAACCATAGCTCCTGTGTCTACTGTCTTGGCCCTCTCCATCTTCAGGAGGACTGCTCCATTTGTCACTCCTTTAGTGGAAGGGTCATGACAGATAGGCGCAGGAAGCTCATGGACAGAGGTCTTCTGAAGCCTGCCTTTCAAGAGGCTTTAGATAAGTCAGACCAGACCTCTAAATCTTCGAAGGAGTCGAAGACTTCGGAGCCTACATCATCGGCTCCAAGTTCTTCTTTTAAAGTTCGTTCACCGGTTCCACAGACTTCGGGGCCGAGTATCGAACTAGTCTCTGTCACCGAGCCTCGAGTCTTGGAACCGGTGACAGAACTGCCACCTCCGGCTCTTTTGAGGTCGGTACCGTCTTCGATTTCTTCGACGCGGTCTTCCAGGCCCCTCTCCGACACCGACGTAGACCGTGTGGTGCAGAAGCTGATGGAGAACACGGCCCTGTCCAAACTCATTGCAGTCTCCTCTCAGTTGGTGTCGAGATTCGAAGGCCTTCCTTTGTCTCCATCTGATCCTCCTCCGAGACCTGTTCAGTCCTCTGAGCCGGGAGACGCTGATTTGTTGATTGTAGAGCCCTTGGTGCCGGAACAGTCTCTTTCTCGGTCGGCATCGTTTACCTCGACTCCGTCGGAACCTATCCCGGACTCGCGTAGCCGACTATCTATCCTTGGTTCCGGGACCGAGAGCCGTACCGATACTTCGGTGCCGACACTCTCTCTCTGTGCCTCGGCACGGATCACCTCGGTTCCGTCCTCGGGATCGGTGCCTTTGGCTTCGGCGTCGGAGATTCCTCCACGTTCTTCGGAACCGGGGGATTCCTCGGCTCGGTGTCCGGGGGCCTTCGATCTTATGAGGAAGGTATTGTCTCCTCAGACAACTACCTCAGCAGAAACAGCGTCCCCCTCCCATAAAGGCCCGTTATCCTCTTCTGCACCTACGGCTACTCAAAAGCGTCGAGCACCTGTGTCTCAGCCGCTCCCAGAGGGAGCCCCCTCTTCCTCGGAGGCTTCATCGGATGCCCCCCCCGAGGAAGTCCTGAGGAAAAGATGGTGTAAGAGGAGGCACTTGGATTCTCCACAAGAGTCCTTAACATCGGACACTGACTTGGATGAGTCAGAAGGGTCCCAGAAATCACCCTCAGAGGATGTCTCTTTTTTTTGACATCCTGGAGATCCTAAAACAGAGAGGTGATTGGCAAGCCCTACCCCCTTCTGAGAATGAGTCAGTTTTGCTGAAGGCATTCGGTGCTCGCCCTTCTTCCTCTTGGGTCACTCAGCCCTTCGATGAGTTGATGGACTTGATTGCTCGAAGGGTGTGGGAGACACTTGACACAGTGGAGCCAGTCCCCAGAAAACCTAATAAATATATTACTGCCCCTCAGGACAAGGCATACCTCACAAAGGGAGTTCCAGTGGACGCTATGGTGGTGGCAGCTGCCACTAAAAAGGAGATGTCTGAATCTTCCTCATCTGTCCATCTGCCTAACAGAGATCCTAGGACTATGGACAGGTATGGGAAGCGCATTTTTAGTTCAGCGACTTTTTCCATGCGATCGCTGAACTATTTGACTCATTTTACACGTTTACAGAGGGATCTAGTCAGAGTTGGGAGATACCCTCCAGGGTACTACAGATGCTGCTATCGCGGAAAAGGTTACAGCACAGCTCAATACCCTTACATCAATTGTGAACTCGTCCATGAGGCTCATCTCATATGCAGCAGAAGGGTCGAGTAGGGCTGCTGCTTCAGCGATTGCTCTCCGTAGACAATCCTGGATGCGCTTATGCTCCTTTGCGGAAGCCTTCAAGTCTTCCTTTACTAACGCCCCATTTGATGGTGCCACTCTCTTTGGCCCTAAAGTAAAGGAGACCCTTACCTGGTGTGAGCAAGAGGGAAAGACTCTGTCTGCTGTCGGAGTCTGTTTTTCCACCCCATCCAGACCGTACCCCAAAGGGCAACGAGGTGGGAAAATGTGGTTTCGTAAACCCCAAGGTTCTTTCCCAAGCACACAGGGTGATGCCCCCTCCAGAGGCAGGGGGGGGGGCAGAAGTGGAAGACGTCGCCCTGGCGGCAGAGGGGGTCCGCAAAACCAAGGTGACAGGGATACAATCCCTGGGAAGCCTTTCCAGCACTCTTGAAGGGAGGCCCGACTGTCCTGCTCTGGAGGCAGTCGGGGGTCGCTTAGCTTTATACCCTCAGGCCTGGCAAAGAATTACCTCAGACAGATGGGTAGAAAGCATTATTACCAGAGGTTACAAAATCCCATTTCTATTTCCCCCGTTACCGCAGAAAAGATTCCCCATCTGCGAGAACCTGCAGCTATAGAAATTTCAAAGCTGCTAGAAAAAAGAGTCATCCAACCAGTCCCGGCGGACCAAAGAGGATTCGGAACTTACTCAAGGTTCTTTTTAGTTCCAAAAAAGACGGACTGGAGGCCAATTCTGGACCTAAGCAATCTCAATACCTTCGTCAAGAAAGAAAAGTTCCAGATGGTCACGCTTCAATCGATCCTTCCATTCTTACAGAAGGACGACTGGATGTGCACAATAGATCTCAAGGACGCATACTACCACATCAAAATGGCCAGAGCATCCAGGGATCATTTGCGCTTCAGGCTGGGAGCCAGTCACTATCAGTTTCGGGCCCTGCCCTTTGGTCTAACCTCGGCCCCCAGGGTTTTCACCAAATGCATGGCAGTGGTAGCGTCTCACTTGAGACGCCTAGGATTCCAGGTGTTTCCGTATCTGGACGACTGGCTCCTTACTGCCACCACTGAGCGTCGACTGATACAGGCCAGGGATTACACACTCGAACTTTGTGTTCAACTCGGAATTTCCATAAATTTCGAAAAATCTGCATTACAGCCATCACAGCATATCTCATTCATAGGTGCGGATTTGGATACCCGTTGCTTGATTCTAAGACTTCCCCAGAAAGGATAGCCTCTCTACAAAACAACATATCTCTACTCCTGTTGTCCAAGAAATCCCCGGCCAAACTGGTTCTAAAAGTTTTGGGACTCATGTCAGCTTCCCTCATTGCAATACCCTTGGGAAGACTGCACATGAGCGTTCTTCAATGGCTGCTGTTCGCACAATGGTCGTTCCAACAGTTACCGCTGACACACAAAATTCACACCACAAACATCTGCAAGACACACCTATCTTGGTGGCTACAGAATTGCAATCTCACCGGCGGCCGGCCGTTTGTGCTACCCACTCCAACAGCTACAGTGACCACGGACGCTTCCCTGATAGGGTGGGGGGGCATCTTTCAGGGTCAGACAGTCCAAGGCGAATGGACCAATCTCGAGTACAACCTGCACATCAATGTTCTGGAGATGAGGGCAGTGTTCCTAGCGTTGCAACACTTTTCTCCCTTTCTACCTCTAGGGACCATTGCAGTTCAGACGGACAACATGTCCGTAGTCTGGTACATAAACAAGCAAGGGGGAACCAAATCTTACCAATTATGCAGAGAGGCCATGAGAATTTGGCAATGGGCAGAGTCCACGGGTCGCTTTCTGATAGCAACGCGCATCCCGGGGTTATCCAACATCATAGCGGACAGGTTGAGCAGAGCCATCCTGTTACCTCACGAGTGGTCCCTCAAACAGACAGTAGCGGACAGAATATTCTGCAAGTGGGGTCTGCCTTGCTGCGATCTGTTTGCGTCTCCAATGAATGCCAAATGCAGAAGCTACTTTGCCCTGTTACCCCCGCCAGGGGAAGTCCCCAGGGACGCTCTGATTCACGATTGGCCCCCGGGTCTCCTGTACGCCTTCCCCCCTATACCTCTGATACCGAGATTTCTGCAGAAAGCCAAGAATCTGGAAAGGACTGTAATCCTCATTGCCCCATTCTGGCCTCGTCAAATTTGTTTTCCCTTTCTTCAAGCACACCAAATACGGGAGCCCTGGATCCTGGACCCGGAGCCAGATCTACTGACCCATTCGTCAGGGGCTCCCCACCCGCTGCTCCTGTCTCTCAGACTAGCAGCTTGGCTGCTCCGCTTCCCTTCTTAGCCAGGTCTGATTATCTTTCTCCTGCGGTTCAGAACATTCTAGTAGCCTCTCATAAAGCTTCCACTACAAAAATTTACACTAGTAAGTGGAAGCGCTTTGTATACTGGGCAACTGCACAGCATTTAGATCCCTTAGCCCCTCTAAACAAGGTTTTAGAGTTTCTATCCATGCTATTTCACCAAGGAGCTTCTCCTGCCACCTTGAGAGTTCAATTGGCTGCTATGTCAAACTTCCATGTAGGAGAGAATGGAGCGCCTATTATGACTCCTAGGCTTTGTAAGGCTTTTCTAAAAGGGTCCTTTCATATTAGGCCACCAGTCAGGTTCCCTACAGCTCCATGGAATCTAAACCTTCTTTTATCCCAACTAATGCTACCACCTTTTGAACCAGCCTCTTCCTGTTCATTAAAGTTCTTGTCATGGAAAACTCTCTTTCTAGTAGCTATCACTTCAGCCAGACGAGTGTCAGAACTTCAAGCTTTTTCCATTAAGCACCCATATTTGATTTTTCACCCGGATAGGGTATCCTTACACACCAACCCGTCATTTCTTCCCAAGGTTTGTTCAGTCAACAACATTAATCAGTCCATCGAACTCCCCACATTTTTCAAAAACCATTCCAACAAGCTGGAATATATGTTACACAAGTTAGATGTTCATAGACAACTCAGATTCTATCTAGATAGAACAAAGGATCACAGAAAAGCAGACCAACTCTTTATAGCCTTTGCAGACAACAGAAAGGGCATGGCAGTGACGAAGCGTACTCTCTCCAAATGGCTATCTGATTGTATTACTTTTGTTTATGCTACTACTGAGCAGAGTTTGCCCACCAAACCGAAAGGACATTCTACTAGATCAGTCTCTACATCTCTGGCTCATGCGGCCCGCCTACCTTTGGATACTATTTGTGCGGCCGCCACTTGGTCTAAACCACATACGTTCATCACTCATTATAAAGTGGATAGGATTTCCAGGGACAGGGCAACCTTTGGTTCCACTGTGCTCAGGAACGTTCTTCCGTGAGTCTCTCAGGGTCATGGAGCTAGGGACGCTACCCATGTGTAAGAACAAACGGCGAGATTGAACACTCTCCATATAGAAGTTATGTCCTTACCATAACGTTCCATGTGGAGTGTTCATCTCGCCTTTGTTCTTACATTCCCACCCTCCCACCCTCAGGTCAGGAAGAACGTCCAGTTTAGAGGTCTGGTTTGGCTCTCCCGCTACTGATTTCTCTCTGCTGTTGCTGCTGTTTTCAGCTACGCCCTGGTATGTATGTATGTATGTTTATATTCCTGTTATGGGGTCTGGTATTGTTTTGCAAACTAGATCTGAGGTAAGGGCAGAGGGAATTGTGGGAGATAGGTCGGTCTCGAGCTTCTTCTCGATGCAGAGCTTTGCTAAGCGGCCGACTCGGAGCCGAGGATCGGCTCCGAACCCATGTGTAAGAACAAAGGCGAGATGAACACTCCACATAGAACGTTATGGTAAGGACATAACTTCTATTTAGTGGAATTCCCCAGGGATCTATCTCGGGATCCCTACTGTTTGGTGTTTACTTCTCAAAGGTCCAGGCAAAGTCAAAAGGTCTGTGGCTGACCAAGTTTGCAGATGACTGTAAGTTTGGTGCTGTTTCTGACTCCCCAGATGATAAGAACATACTGCAAGAGGGTCTGACAACAACTAATGACTGCTGCCAAAGTCATGGCCTCAGGCTAAACGCAAAAAAAAATGTATCATACGATTAAGCAAAAACATGGCCCCTACTGATTACCACATCAGTGGCAACCCCCTAAGCTCACAACCTGTGGTCAGAGACCTGGGTAATCAGGTTGAGCTTTCACATTCGGCTGTCCTGTAGTGGCACTGGCCAGAAAAGCCTTTTACTTCATCTCGTAAGTAAAGGGATTGCATCTCGAAAAAAAACTCTCTATACTCTCTCCTCATTAGCCCATTAATTGAGTATAATGCCCCGTTTGGTATATATCTCTCCAAACATCTACACCAGCTGGAAAGGCCACAGAAATATCTCATAATAGAATCCATAGTGTCCAACACCTGTCCTGTGCGTGGACAAGCTCAAATCACTGTCACTCTACTCTGTATTGTACAGATTGCTCAGAGGTGATCTGTGTCTTGCCCACAAGACAATCTCAGACCCTGTTCCGTATCCATAAGTTTACCTCCTCGTGCATTACCCGCTCAAAAGGCCAGAATGTAATGTGCGACATCAACAAAACCTGCGGAGAGAGTGCCCAGTCTCTGAGAGACTGCCCCATCTCTGAAATAGACTTCCCATACATGTCAAACAGAGTACCTCCCTGACCCTCTTCAAGCGCAACCTTGATGAGTGGATGGGAAACCACAAATTTGTCCCAAGGTCATTCATTAACAGGGGTGAAAGCTGCTGACTGAGTTTTGTTTTTTTTTTTTTTCTGGGGGTCAACTCATGGCTAGGCTTGTAAGGGCCCCAAGGCCATTAGCCTAGTAAACTCCTATGGTCCTGTAACCAGCACCCATTCAGGGCTAGTTCTCTGGTTTTACAGCATTTTTTGAGGTGTTATCCTATGGCCTTTCTTACTCCTCTATAAGTTTGGCTTTGTTAAAGGAAGCTCATGCCTATTAAATCTGGTGGAGTTTTTTTCGAGAGGGTCACCAAAGCACTGGATGAAGGCAAGACTATGCACACAGCTTATCTCGACCTGGGCAAGGCTTTTGATACAGTACCCCACTCAGGCATTATAGACGAGCTGTTGACTGTTTTACGTTGGCATGCTCACCAGCCAGTCCCTTTACTTTATGTGCAGATTTTTTGAAATTCTTTTGAGTGGAGGTTGTACAACAGTGACACCATCCATGTCTAATTTTTATGGCTTCTTCAAGACCTAATTTGCTACTTCTGCTGTGAAAGGAATCTGTGTATCCCAGTATAAGCATAATGTCCTCATTAGAATGTTAGATCCCCTAGTGTATAGGCAGGGAAGGGAGGCCATGCCCCTTCATCAGTTTCCATGGTATTATTTGTTTACTCAGATAATGGCAGCTGTGGGCAGTGGTGTTTTTTCAGAGTGAGGGCTTCATACAGCTAACATTTCAGCTGTTTTTTTCCTACTTTCTTGGCACTTTTGTGGTAGTGCTACATCTGAAAAGTATGAACTTCAGTATACACAGTTGAGACACTACATGCTGGTGTGCCTGCATTTAACATGTGCACGAGTATGTCTGTCCAGAATTCAGTTTTTGCTAGTTGTCTCTCCCCCATCTTTCTCTTTTGGATAATCGCATCATCCTTCTGAGCTGCTCCCAGACTGTAGTTACCAGTGTTATGGGCAGACACCTTGCAGATTTGCTCCAGTAGAGGAATTACAAAATACTTTGAAATGACTACACAGTTGAATGACAAGAGAACTGGGTAAATTTCTGGATGAAAAGATTTAAGAATTGAATAGATTGATTAGTATCAAAAGATAAGAGGGTAAAAGGAGTAAAGGAACGTTCTGAAGTACTAAATGAACAATCTTCAGGGAAGTCGGACTATGAAGAGTACCACTGTGTTAAGGAAGGAACAGGATATGAAGGACAGGTGACATAGACAGGGGAGTAGGCTAGAAAAAGAAATGGGTGGTGTAGAATGTGATAGATAGCAGGGGTTGGATGTTCTGCTGTAAATATACCAATTAATGAGCTCTTCAGAAACTGTTGGCCAAACTATAAAATGTTCCTGGAGATCCAAAAGGTTGGAAAAAGACATTATCAGTATCCATCTGCAAAAAGAGGGGCAAAGAAAAATGTATGGAACTATATACTGTTTAGATTTTAATGGAGAACATTTACAGGGGTATCTTGTTTTACGTATGCTATTTGACCGTAAAGTAGTCTCCTTCGGAATAAAACTGAAACCAGAAGTCCTTTCCACCCAATGTACCTTTAGAAATTAACACAAATTTGAGTACTCCTAAGTGACACATTGGCAAGCTTCAAATCCCCACCATATCCTGTTAACTCCCCTTAATATGCAGAAACGTAAACCTCCACACTGTACCAGCATGTAAACAGCCGCATAGGTGGAGCTATACTCTGTATGAAGAAGTGCAGGGAAAACCCCAGAAACAAACCACATGATGAAACCATAATATCAATAAGTTTTATAATAAAAAGAAAATAATTTTGGCACAAGTAAGAGTAATTCCCAGAATGTTACAGCCCTTTTCACTGAAGCCTCTCAGGAGCTAAATAAAATCAACCAAAGCAAAGTTTGATGCTAAAACAGCTACCCAAGCCAAAGACTGTCACAAGGGATTTTTTACTTATCTTTGTAATCTCAAAAGCACAATGCAGCAATGCAGTGAGCTGATTGTGAATGATGTTACCTATGCTGAAGATATAGCGAACTTCCTGGGCAATACATTTTAGCTCTAACTTTGCCCATTTCTCTCTTCCATCTGCCTTAGATGTATAGCTGAAACTGGCTCGCCTCCAGCTATTACACAAGACAAAGTCCTAAAAGTGCTATCAAAAGCTAAAAATACTGCCTCGATGGGTCCTGACAGTATCCCTGGATGCAGCTTAAATAACATGAAGCATGATTTAGCCACATATCCTTAACAATATGTTCAATCTCAGCCTTCCAGGTTTTGCACCAAGAGAATGGAGAACAGCTGCAGTCATTCCCCTGCATAAGGGAGGACCTTGCACAGACGCAGGCAATTACAGACCCATAAGTCTGACCAGCTTCGTATGCAGAGCCATGAAAAGACTTATTATGGAACTAATCAATCAGGACATGGGGAACAACCAAACATTGAACCCGTTTCAGTTTAGATTTGTTAAGGGCAAGTCAAGTTCACTTAACCTGGTGGACCTTTTTTTTTTTTAAAGGTCACCAAAGCAATGGAAGAAGGCAAAACAGTACACACTGCATACCTCAACCTGGCCAAAGCTTTTTACACAGTTCACCTTTCGGGCATAGTAGAAAAGCTAAATAAAAATGGGAATAAACTCCTATGTCACCTTCTGGACTGCTAGATGTCTCGCAGACAGGATGCAGATAATCAAAATAAGGGAAGTTACCCTCCACAAAGAGACCAGTCACCAATGGAGTCCCCCTGGATTCTGTGCTGGGACCTTTCTTTTTTGGTATATATTTCTCTGACCTCAAAGCCAATACCAAAGAACTCTGGCTGACTAAGTTTGCAGATGACTGCAAGCTAGGAGCAGTCATTGACTCCCAAAATGATTTAAGATGTCCTGCAGGAAGGTTTCTCTTAAATGATGCCAAAACCATGGACTGAAATTAAATTGCAAAAAATGCATTATTTTATCCTTTGGGAACTCGTCTACCTCAGGGAAGTACCACATTTACAGTGCACTCTTAAATGTTGACCCATTTGTTTGGGATTTGGAAACTTATGTGGACAGTGACATAACCTTTAACCAACACGTGTCCATTGTAAGACAGTCCTTCTGTACTGCACATCTTATAAGCAAAGAGATTGAGTCTAGATCTAGGGATTTCATTGTTCCCCTTTACTCAGTCTTCATTAGGCCAATCATTGAATATAATGCCCGTTTTGGCATGTTTGTTCACATACAGGCAACAACTGGCAAACCCAGTTCCATTTAATGAGTGTGCAGGCGGCTGTGAGAGTGTGCAGGCGGCTGTGAGAGTGTGCAGGCGGCTGTGAGAGTGCGTGTTCCAGATTACTGTAAGATTCCTATTTTTATGAAATGTGGCTTTTAGGTTTTTAAGTTGTAAGTTTGACAGACTTCATGGTTTCTAACTTTCAGCCTTAGTCGTTAACATTAGTCTGTCTTCTCATTCTGTTCCCAGGAATCTTTACTCTATTACTTTAGGAAATTTTCTGCCTTTTTATTTCCTCTGGAAATTTTTCTTCGCCTCTGACTCTCTACTGAAATTGGATAGGTTTCTTTTTATTAGGATTATTCCATGAGAAATGCATCTGATTGTCTCATTGTTTTTTTTTTTTAGTTCCCCTTATTTGGGCTCTGTCAGGATCAGATTTAGATTTTTGGTTCATGAGCCTTTGTCTGGATAGTTTCTTATGGCCACCTTATATCTTCCTCTTCCAGCTGCCAGAGGTTCTCTGGTCATCTCCCTTTGCAGGTTTGATCTTTGAGCTTACCTGGATCCTTTGGCTTTCAGTCATCCAGGACTTCCAGAGGTTATTTTCAGCTTTTGCCTTGTCTTGCTCCCTTGACTCCAGCTGGTATCTTCCACAGGCAAATTTTGCTTCTTTCAGTTCTTGGACATTTATTATTCCTGCCAAGCTGCCCTATTATGGCTGGGTGATTTTTTTTCCTTTCCTGGAGTTATAATTTGCAATTCATTGAGCCCCAGGTGACTGTGTAAGAGCTGTGTCAGTTACTATCCATTGGCTGTTATCTTTTGGGGAGGCTTTGTTTATGATTCCTGACTACGTTTTAAAGAACTGCATCATGGTCTTTGGACTTCACCTTTCTTGTAGCTCTGGTACTCTTGGTATTTGAGGAGAATTGTTCTGTTTGGGTACAGCTGTCTGGATTTCACTGATATTCCCCACTGGGTTGGAGGCCCTTTGATACCAGAAATATCATTCATATTTGTTATTTGTTGATCTGGAAAGTCTGATGGGGTTAGATGTCCCGTTTCAGCAGAGGCTGGGGGAGAAAAGCTCCAGTATTCACATACATAGGCAATGTACAGTATACTTCAATTTTCCACATTGTATATAATATTTTCATCCTTGTTACATATACATTTTTGCAAACACACTTAGGTGTAACAGATGATTAATACTAACCTTGTATCATACAATTTGTATCTATAGGAAGAGGAGAAAAGAGATTACTGTGCATTTGTATAAGGTTGTAACAGACAGAAATACAAAGAAAACAAGACTGACATTTGGGTTGAAATTAATAAGTAACAGAATGATGACAGAGAGCAAGGATGAAGTAGAATAAAATAGTTAAGAAATATAAACAGTTAAATATTTGCATTAGTAGATAGAAGTGTGTAATAACCACCATATGGGCATTTAGTACAGAGCGCAGCTATCTTTTTGTCAGAGGTATTGCATCCTTTATTTTCTTCAAGATCTGAAATCTCGGAAACATAGTTCTACAGACCTGTCAGTTCTTCTGCTGCTAATAGTGCTGCAGTTCCCTTGGGAGTCGGAAGGTTGAATTCCATTCGACTTTGGAATTTTTCCATGTTCTGCCATTGCCTCTGGTCTGTATCTGTAATTGTTTGCACAGGCAGTTTTCTTCTGAAGACTTGCCCACTTTTCTGGTCAGACAAATTTATTCTGAGGATCTATCATATAGGCAATTTGAGTCTGGATCTTGGTGACCAGGTTGCCCATCTCTTCCAGCACCCCCCCCCCCCCACACACACACACACTTTGTTCATGTGTTAGTTATTGTTTCCCTTTTACTTGTTAGTCATCAGCTGATAATCATCTCTACACATGGCCTGTTTTGAATGTTTTTCTTTATTGATAATCCTTATGTTTACCTTTGTTATGAGGCCTATCCTTGAAGTCCTTATACTTTTTAGTAGGAGATGAATTGATGAAGCTGGATCTTGAGCTTGGATCCACTTTTTCTCCAGTTTGATACTTGATTTTTCTTGCTTGGAGGCACTTAAGGGTTAGTTATATTATTTAGAATTTTGGAGGTACTTTGTTGTGTGCAGTTTTGTTGAGGCAGTCCGTATTTTTTTTTTTTTGGTGGGGTCTGTCTTGAAGGAAGAGGAAGGTTGTCTTAAGTTCCATCAAATACAAATGTTATGTACTATAGTGTTAAATGTGCAGGACTGTTCTGACTTGCTCAGAGACCTCTTCCCTCCTGCCTTTGTGTATGAAGTTGAGGTTTACTTATATCTGTTTCATGCTATCCTCCTTTGTGCTTTACCTTCAGTGGGCTAATCAGAATCTTGAAAGAGTTCTTTTCTCATACAGGATTGTGAGTAAAGGAGAGGAGTTTGATGGCCTGGGATAGTCTTAGGTGCCATGTTTCCAGTCTTAAGTACTTAAGTACAGGAAAATAGCCCATAGTCCTACACACCTGTCAGTATGGGAAATGCTCAGTTTAAATGTTTGACACATACTTTCAACAGATCATTTCTAGTCAGAGTCTGTTGCCGTATGAACTGTTAGTCATTTATCTTATTGTCATAGATTAAACTGTTTCACAAATAGGGAATCCTAGGCCTGTTTCAGGAGAGACCTAAATACATCTGAAAATGCTGTGTAGTTACTTGTGTTTTTTTTGTAATGGCAAATCTGGGTAAATTCAAGATAAAAGCTAATGCATTTGTCAGTGTATTTGATTGCATGTTAGTAAATGAAGGTTGTGTGCAAAGCTAAATGTTGACAATTTTAAGTATTTGTGATTTGGGAATGATTTTCATCTCCACAGTGTTAGCCAAAAGCAGGGGAGACTCAATATCCTTTTTGTATTTGAGGGCGACTCACTTTTACAAAAATCTGACAAGGATGAAAAACTAAGAATGAAACACTTAATCACAGAAAATTATTTAGAGACTTACCTTTTTTTGCCTTGTGATTAAATACAGTGACATCAGGTACGAAGAGTTTTTTTTTTTAAATATAAAATCACAACCCCTGGTAGGCCATCAGAAAATAAATTTGACCACTGTTTCTGTTAAGGATGTCTAAATTGTAAACAGTCATAAGTATATAAAGCAAATCTTTATTTTAAAAGACTGTGGTTAAATAGTGTATTCATCATTATTTTGCCTAACAGCTGCTTGCCTCATAGTTTCAGGGTCTGGGTTGAAGTCTTAAACTCCTTTTCATTTACCAGGCTGATAAAAACAAACATGAATTAAAAAGATTAAAACGTAGTTGAAAGTTGACACTGTTATATATTTTTTGTATTAGGATCGGTTGACTTAAACCTATAGATTTCAGTAAGATTTGGCTAAGTAACTTTAAAAGCATTTTGTCACCTGTAAAAATTGTATGTTTTACTTAGGGTTGAATGAAAGAAATTTTAGTATTCACAGTTTTGCTGATATGGTCAAAGTGTCAAGTTTATGTCATGCATGTGTTCTAGTGTTAAAGTAATTTTAAACCGTACTAATGTTTTAACAGATTTTTTAGATGTTCCAGATTACATTGATTATCTAGTACCCAAAGACAGAAAATTCCTCCACAAATGTATAAAAAGGCGCTGCTTCCAATAAACAATAAAGGCTGTCCTCTGTAAAAGTTCTTAAAACTCTGTGTAGTAATTAATCCACCAGCCAAAACGGGTTGCAAAGATCTCCAAATGATTTATTTATTTAACATAAAATAATGAAAAAAGACTGATTTAGTGCTTTCATCTCCCCCACGGAGACCATCAGAATCGTCTGTTTCATGTTAAAACACTTTATATATCCATTCATTCTAATTGGCTGGCCAATCAGTGCTGAAATTTATAAACTAACCAAACTTTTAACCCTTCATATCCAGTGGTAAAAACATTTGGTTCGTGTTAAACCAGTTCTTTAAATAATTTATAGATACATAGATGTACAAGTATAAAATATTGGGTACACATGAATTATTAAAAAGTTTGTTACATTTTTAAAAACAGTGTTTACATCAGAAAAATTCATTATTTATATTAAATCATTTGGAGTTCTTTGCAACCCGTTTTGGCTGGTGGATTGATTACTACACAGAGTTTTAAGAACTTTTACGGAGGACAGCCTTTATTGTTTACTGGAAGCAGCATCTTTTGATACATTGATTATCTATTATTTGGTTCCCAGATTTAGTAATCTGTGGAAAAGTGTAGTTTTAACAGGCTTAATGACAAAATGATTGACTTGAGTGTTGGAATTCAGTTGCTTCTGTGCTTGAAGTGTTACACAGATGGTAAATTTACATTAAGAAATGTGTGTAAATGAACAAGTAATGTAGTAACAAATTTTGATGACTGTCTGTGTGTAGGTATAGTCTGGGTGTTAGTAAGCATAATTTCTTATACTGTGTGCTTTTAAATTAAAAATAGTGTATTTTAAACCTGCATTCATAGGAATCGTATGTAATTTTATGACCAGATCAAAAATTTTAGAAAATGCAATCCCATGTTCATTTTGAAAGTGATGTCAAGTCTGAAAATCAGTTGGGATAGCTTGGGGGCATGTCTCTCCATACTGTGTATTCTTTTTGTGGAGATATTAAAACTGAAATGTGTATAGATACAACAGAAAAACCTATTTCCTTGTGTTGTCAAGTTCATGCAGAAGCACTTTAGATGCAGCATGGAGTTTTTCATGACTTCAAGGGAATGAAAGCATGAAAGAATATTTTGTAACTAAAAGGAGAAAACCTTTCCTTGTAGACTTAAAACAGCGAATGATGTCATGAGGGAGACTCATCTTAATTGCGTCACTTCTGACACTAACATGTGCCTGTCGATTCATAGACAGTAGTTTCAGCAAAGATAAAAAGACTAGAACAGTTGTTGAATGCTCTTTTTTTCCATAGAGGAGTTTTAAACTCTTTCCACTGTTGCGCAACCTTGGAGTTGGCATATAGAAAATTGGAGGTTATGGGAGTATCCCCCCTCATGGGAGGTATAGAAGGGGCTTGCCCCTTGCTAGAAATAATCCTCAGAGGTTTGCTGAAAGTAGTTTTAGAACATTTTAATTTTTACTTTTATTGAAACTTCGTTTGGTTTGTGAACATGCATCACCGCTAACATCTGTGTATTGCATCCCTGAAATGGTTACTGACTGGAGCCCATTTACACAAAATATCTATATTTTTGTAGAAGAAATCCTGGCACATGTAATCACTCTTTTTTCATATATTTTTTTTAATGAATCACATTGGTGCCAGAGGTACTTATTCCCCTTTTTCCAACTTATTTGAGGAAAGAGGTTAGTGTGTGCTTGTGACAAAGTGGCCTGTCTGGTTGTAGAGGTGCATAGACATTACCCAGCTTTGGCGATCCTACCTTTCCATGGATTGCTGTTTTGATGAGCCCATTTATTACAGGTGGCATAGGAGGTAAAACTGAACATCAGGTGACACGCATTCAGAATTGATGGGGGCTTTTTTAAATTTTTTTATTTACCAGGCTGTTGCATACTGAGTTTGCACTACACATTAATGCTGGCCTTTGTGACATCTCCACATCATTCATGTAAGCTTAAAAAGTGCGTCCTTCATGCAGATCTGTTAGAGAGACTTTTTTTCTGGCTGGAGCTGTATTTCTGGTCTTACCAGGAGATGCTTCTGTGATAGAAAACCCCATTAGACCCCCTATTAGGATAGGAGAATTGGCTGCTTAGTGCTCAAGTCACACCTTTCCCATGTGTTTGTAGAGATGGTGACTTCACTGAATCTTGTCTGTCTGCATCATGGTCAGGCCACAACCTCTGCTTTATTCATTGTGTTCACTAAGTATGAAGTCAAATCTTTGGTGTTTTTTTATGAGGATGGTTATTATTGTCTGATCAACCCCTTCTTTTTTGTCCTCTTTTTTTGTTTTTTTTTTAAATGTGTAGGGATGGCATTGTCACTACTGGTTGTTCTTCTGATGGCAGTGCTTTATGAAGTCATTAAAGTTGGGAAAGCTGTATTCCATCACGACATGAGGTCTTTGAAGATGAGTGCAAGTTGGGAAGCTGTGGGGGAAAGTGAGACTTCATCCTTGGACTCTGAGACCAGCCATCACGCACCAATTAACTCAGCGCCTTCTTCCCATCTGCCAGTCATCCCAGAGTCCTCTTTACAGACACCAGCCAGAAAAAGGTAATTCCTACCAAAGTGTTGCCCAATTTTTAGGAAGCTGTGTGTAATTTGTTTCATACGGTTATGCTCTGTATTAAAACTTACGAAATATGGTTACATCAGAGTGCTTTAAGTGTGATGGAAAAGAGAGAAGCTTCTCCAATAATGCAGATTAATGTGATCATGAAGTCTTGGTTTCCACATGGATTGCAAGTAATGTGCAGGGGGAAGAGACTTAGAAAGCACTGGCATTCATAACTGCTTACAAAGCTGACAGGCACGACTACCTTGCAGAGTAGATGTCTTATGTGTACAGCACGTTTTAAGGTACACATTGTTTGATATTCCAAAAGATGTGAAGAAATAGAGCAGTTATTGCCACATAAGGATCTTTTATTCCACCTGATCCCTTCATTTTTCTTTTAGCTACTTTACAAGGGAAGCTGGTGCTTTACTGTACCTGCTTGAAATCCTAGCGTAATTCTGAAATGCTTCCTCCTCACGCCACAGAAAATTCACATTGTATCTCAGGGTGACACTGATTTTCTTCATCACTGTCTATGGTCTAACGTGTTCTTTGTGGGAGGGGAGAATTGAGATATTAATATCATAGGTGAGGTACAGATCAGGACTGATGGAATTTGCTGACTGGAGTTGCTGGACTTTATACTGGTTGTCCATAACAGGGTCTTTGTGGGGACTGTGAAAGCAGTAATTCCTGTTGTGCGGGTTACTTGGTTACACACTGCTTCAGTGAAATGCTTATGAAATGTGAATCAATTCCTCTTGTGGTAGTTACTGCAGGATTGCATAGTGTTGTACCAAGCTGACAGGGAACTGCAGACACTAAATACTGTTGTGCTCAGTGTTGCAGTGGTACAGCATTATCTGGAGCTGTACGAGTGCTGTGCAGGCAGCATTATCCTGAGCTGTATGACTGCTGTGCAGGCAGCGTTATCCGGAGCTGTACGAGTGCTGTGCAGGCAGCATTATCCGGAGCTGTACGAGTGCTGTGCAGAGGCAGCCTTATCCGGGACTGTACGAGTGCTGTGCAGAGGCAGTATTATCCGGAGCTGTACTGGTGAAATAGACTTGGAAGGCACACTGGCATTCATAACTACTTATAAATCTGACAGACACTGCCTAGTAGAGTAGATATATTGTGTGTGCAGCATGTAGAAGTTTTAAGGTACACAGTTTGATATTCCAAAAGATATGCAATGAAACAGAGCAGTTGTTGCTACATAAGGATCTTTTGTTCCACCGGATTCCTTCACTATTCCTTTAACTACTTTAACAGTGTAGCTGGTGCTTCACTGTACCTACTTGAATCCTAACATAATTCTGAAATGCTTCCTGCTCACTTCACAGAAAATTCACATTGTATCTCAGGGTGACATTGATTATCTTCAGTTCTGTGTCTTTGGTCTAATATGTTCTTGGTGGGAGGGGAAGATTGACATGATGCCATAAGTGATGTACAGAGCAGGACTGGTGGGATTTGCTGACTGGAGTTGCTGGACATTATACTGGTTATCCATGACAAAAGGTCTGTTAGGGACTGTGAAGGGAATGATCCCTGTTGTAGGGGTTACTTCATGGTTACACACTGCTTCAGTGAAATGCTTATGAAGTGTGGACTAATTCCTCTTGTGCTAGGTACTGTAGGGTTGCATAGTGTTGTACCAAGCTGAGTGGGGGAATTACAAGCTAAATCCTGTTGTGCTAGGTGTTGCAGAGGTACTGCATTATCCTGAGCTGCACGACTACTGCACAGGCAGCACTGTCCTGAGCTGCACGACTACTGCACAGGCAGCACTGTCCTGAGCTGCACGGCAGGAGTAGTTCCTGTTTTGCTGGGTGTCACATGGTTACGCATTGTTGCAGAAAACTGTATGGTAACCATTTTTGCAGTAATTTCTTTTAAGCGGTGTACTATGGGGGTTGCACAGTGCCTAATTGTATAAGGAACGTGCAAGTAGTTATTCGCCTTCTGCCAAGAGATGCAGTGATACGTGTTGCACTGAAACTGTGGGGGGAGGGATGTGCAGACAGTAATTTGTGTTGTGGGTTAAATGCATATAACTGTGCAGTAGCAGTCCAATTCTTTTGGGTCTGGATAATGCAGAGTAATGCAGTACTGTACTGAAATTACATGCAGTGATTTCTGTCCTTCTGGAGACAGCAGTGTTATGTAGTGCTACATTGAATTGTGCTGGGATTTTATAGGTAGTATTTCCTACTGCCCTATTCAGAGACTTCTGCTTATTGAGAAGTATTTAACTAGCAGCCTGATTCATGTGAGCTCTGGTGGCTCCTCCTCCGTCGCTATAAAAAGATCCAAGACTTTTGTTTGTAAAAAAAAAAAAAAAAAAAAAAAAAAATCTCCTGCTGCTTTTTCTTTCTGTTTACAAATGCTTCAGCCTTTTTCCACCACTGGCTGAGACTAACTGACAGAGGTCATTGTTAGGCAAGTGGTCTGGAGTCCATTGTCCACCACCCATTAAGCTCCAGGATCTAGATACTTGTGGCCTGTTTTCCCTTTCCTTCAATCTGCTTGTATTATTCCCTTGATGCTTTCACCAGAGCTGCAGTTTTTTTTCATCCAGCATTGGTCCTAGGTTCTGTGCTTCTTCCCCTGTGGGATGCATTCACCAGTGCTGCAGTTTTATATTTAGCAATGGGCCCAAATTCTGTTTCTTCCCCTGTGGGATGATTGCTTTCACCAGTCCTGCATTTTTTTCATCCAGTAATGGCCCCAGTTTCTGTGCTTCTTTCCCTATGGCACAAATATCAGTATTTGGTTTTGTCAGTGTCCTACCTCCCTGTGTCATTGCCTCCAACATCACTGATTGTCTTGATATTAACATTGCCTGTAGGACTTGTGCTGATCTTAACACTGATACCAGGTGCTGTGTACTGAATTCTAATATAGGTGCCCACCTTTCTGATATAAATGTCAAGCTACTGAGTATCAGGATATTCAGCAACAATGATATCAGAGTCTTTCCAGATGTCCTTCAAGAATGCAACTGCAGTCATAACATATGGGTTGTCCTGCCTCAGGCAGCCCTCGGTCGGCCGGATTCCAAAGTCTGGGTCCGACGTCGGCTGATGTCGCATTTCTCTCCGACATCAGAGCGGCTGGAGTACATAAGCATCAGCCGACGCCATCTTCTTCAGTCTTTCTTGCCGCGCGGTGCCCGAAGCAGAAGCAGTTCGCAAGTGCCGGTTGGTCAGCTCCTGTATTCTTCGAATCCGAAGTCATCAAAAAAGCTAAGTACCCCGTTGGGGACCTTTTCTTGCCTCAGCCGATGTCAGAAATTACTGAAAAAGTAAATAATTGTTTGTCTTGTGGTAAACAAATACCTCATAAGGATTTCCACTCTTACTGCCTTCCTTGCCTTGGCCCAGACCACGACGTCTCGGCCTGTGCCACCTGTGCTCGCTTCAATAAGCGCACTCAGGCGCCGGGCGGAGTTCGCTGAAGACTTTTTCGGCGAAAAATTCGATTATACAATGCCGTCGGATCTACCGACATCGCAGACTCCTAAGAAACTAAAAGAGCGGGACCGACATCCTCGGCCCACGTCTTCCACTGACACCACACCAAAACCTACCGCGAGTGCCCCGGTTCCCTCTGAGGCGGTTATTTCACCGCTCCGAACCGAAGACACAGCATTACCGATACCTCCGATACCAGAGACCACACCGACGCCAGTTATTGATTTTCCTCCGGATACTGAAACCGAGGAAATGCCCGAGACCATTGCTGTGGATAAGGTCACTCCTGCACGTGGAGCTGCTAGGCCTCCCATGTCCATGTCTATCAAGGCCTACACACGTGCTAAGGCAGCCAGCAAGACCAAGCACCTTACTGCTAAAGCCTTACCTCAGCCTACTCCTGAAACACAAATCATGACTATGGCCGCAGACTTAATTTCCATGATCAGAGGTTCCCAGGCCCATCCAGAGAGAGGATCCCAGCCTCCTTCTGATAAGAGGCCCTGGGTTGAACCCTCTGACCCTCTCCCTTCAGATGAAGATTCTGAGGACTCTGTTCACTCTGATAGCCAGGAAGAGCCCTTCCAGACCTATGAGGACTCTGATGCAGAGGATTCCATCCCCTCGGCCTCCCCTCCTGAGGATATTTCTTTTGGGGAAGTTCTGCATTCCATGAGGGAACATTTTAAGTGGCAGGACCAGGAATATTCTGATTCCAGAAAGCGCCTTCGAACCTTCCTTAAAAAGCCCCAACACAGGCCCTTAGCTATACCTCCTGTGCTTGATGATGTCCTTCATGGATGCATCTGCAGTCATAACAAGTGGGTTGTCCTGTCGTCAGGCAGCCCTGCAGTCGGCCGGATTCCAAAGTCCGGGTCCGCTTCGCTGATGTCGCTCCACCCGACGTCATCTCTGTTGGTCTTCGGTATAAAAGCATCAGCCGACGCCATTTTCCTCAGTCTTTCTTGGCGTGGGCGCCAAGCAGAAGCTGTTCGCAAGTGCCGGTCGGTCGGATCCAGAGATTACTTCTACGAATACAAGACTTCTAAAGCTAAGTACAGACTCTTTCTTGCCTCAGCCGATGTCAGAAAAAGTTAACAATTGTTTAACCTGGGGAAACAAATACCTCATAAAGATTTCCACTCTTACTGTCTGCCTTGTTTAGGCCCAGCCGCAGCCTGTTCGGCCTGTGCTTCTTTCAACTCGGAGTTTGCAGAACAGTTTTTCGGTTCTGATTTTTATGCCGCCGGATCCTCCGACTACCCAATCTACCAAAAACACAAAGATAAGAAAACTGATCAAAGTACAGCTGAACCTATTCTTACAACTGAGGCCCCTGCTACAACTCTTGAATCGACCTCAGAAATTTTACCCACTACGGTGGTTGACTTATCAGACACCATCCCTTGGATGTCTCTACCCCAGCACGTGGTGCTGCTAGGCCTCCAGCAGCCATGTCCATTAAGGCCTTCGCCAGGGCTAAAGCAGCCAAGACTACTAAAACAGTGCCTGTTAAACCCCCACATCCAGGCCCTCTTCTAGTTCTCAAATGCTTTGGCAGAAGATTTAATTTCTTTAATTAGAGGATCTCAATCTCACCCAGACAGGGCCTCTCAGCTCCCAGAGAAGAGACCTAGGGCAGAGCCCCCTGAGCCAGTGTCTTCTGATGATTCTGCTGATGAATCAGACATTACTGACCAGCCAGAGGCTCTTCTCCAATTTTGAAGATTCTGATGCTGAAGAATCCATTCCAGCTGCTTCCCCACCAGAAGAATTCTCCTTTGGGAAACCTTGCATGCCATAGAACAGTTCCAATGGCAGCAACAGGATTTTTCAGACTCCAGAAAAGACTTAGGACCTTTCTGCACCTCCCACAGCACAGGCCCTTAGCTATACCTCCTGTTCTCCTGTGGTGGATGATGCTTTCAATGATGTTTGCTCCGCTCCAGATTCTTTACCCCAGCCCCTGCCAAACCAGACAGATTTTACAGGGTGCCAGATACTCATCACCACCTTTACAAGGCCCCACTTGCAGACCCAGAAACTATATCCCAGGGTCCCAAGGCAGTAGCCGCGACCACAGCTAAAACCCTATTCCTTCTGAAAGGGAAGCAAGGTCATTAGACAGATGGGGTAAAAAGGTCTACACTTCAGCTACTCTCTCAGCTAGAGCTTTAAACTGTCAGTTTCACATGATACAATACCAAGAGTTTATGCTTGATCAGTTAACTAAAAACTAACCACTGATGAATCTCTTGATAAGAAATATGTATTAGAGATGGTAAATAACATACAACAGGTTAGCAACCATTCCTTAAAATGTGGCTATGATGCACTGGAGGCTTCATTTAGATCAGCCATGACAGGCACAGTGATAAGAAGGCATGCATGGCTAAAGGAACAAGCGATCATGTTAAAGCTAAGTTGCTAGATGCTCCTATGGACAAGACAAGTTTGTTTGGTACACCTGCCCAGCAGGTTATGAAGAAAATGGAAGAAAAGGCAAAATCTGTTCAAACTGTTAAAGATTTCTTGCAGGTTCAACCCCGGTTTAGCAGGAACTGGCCTGCCAAAATTGGTCCTTTCCTGACTCCACAAAATTTCAAAGGGGCAGGAATAGACGTTCCAGAGGCAGAAACCAATCCAGAGGAGGTGCCTACAGAGGACGACAGTGGCAAGGTAACAACAGAGGCACAGACACAGCCACTGCCACTACATCAGCACAACCACAGTGACTTAAAACAAATAGCAGCTCCTCTAGGCGGAAAGTTAACCTTATTTTCAAAGAACTGGCACTACATAACAAAAGACAAGTGGATTTTACAAACCATAGATCAAGGTTACCGGTTTCACTTCCACACTTTACCAGTCAAAAGAGGAATGCCAAATCTACCTCCAAATCAAAAACAGAGGCTCAGATAATGGAGTTAGCAAACATGAGAGCTGTGGAAAGAGTGCCAACAGCAGAACAAGGAAAGGGGTTCTATTCCAGACTATTCCTAGTTCCAAGAAAGGAAAAAGCTGGAGACCAATTACCTGTCCACCTTAAATACATACATCATTGTCCCAAAATTCAAAATGCTGACCCTACAGCAACTTCTTCCCATGCTGGGCAAGGAGTCTTGGCTGGTAACTCTAGATCTCAAGGAGGCATACCTGCACCAATCTGCAGAAGATACCTCAGATTTCTTGCAGGATCAGAGCACTATCAATTCTCAGCATTGCTTGGCTTATCTAGAGTATTCACAAAATGCCTGGCATCAGTAATTGCAGACTACAGGAATTCAAATTTACCCATACCTGGACGACTGCCTGCTACAAGGGGACAACAAAAGCAAGCTGACAACAGATTTACAAAGGGTCATTTACTTGCTACAAGGACTGGGATACACAGTCAATTTACAAAAGTCAAGGCTGATACCATCCCAAACAAGGACATTCTTGGAATTGGACACAGTACAACAAATGGCATTCCTGACTACAGAAAAACAAAAGAACTTCCTCTTTAATTCTTGGCACTAACAAAACTGAACAAGTTAACAGCAAGAAAAGTTCTGCAGGCCTTGGGCTTCATGGCATCATGCATAATCTTGGTCCCATTTGCCAGACTACATATGAGGAAACTACAGTGGTACCTAAAGAATTTATGGTCCCAACACAGACACAGTCTAGAAACAGAAATCGCACTAATTACATGCTTAAACTCAGGCATGCCAGTCAAACCCAGGCCTACCCTTGATGTCAACCAAGCCAGACCATCACAACAGACGCTTCAGATCTAGGATGGGGCCCACATGCTGGACAAATGCATGCAAGGATTGTGACACAGGATCAACTTCACCTGCACATCAATCTAAAAGAAATGCTGGCAGTAAAACTGGCAATCCAAAAGTTCAAACCATTTCTCAAAGAGGGCCAGTTAATGATAAGGACAGACAACACCACAGTCATGTGGTACATCAACAAACAGGGAGGCACTCATTCATACCCCTATGCAGAATGACCTTGGAGCTGTGGACCCTGGCACTCAGCTACAACATTCAGTTACAGGCAATATTTGTACCGGGAAAGACAATACTCTAGCAGACATATTAAGCAGAACCACGGACATCTTCAAGACCATCTCAAAGAAATGGGGAATGCCACAGATAATCACCTCTCAATCACCAGCTCAAAAATTCTGCACAAGGACATTCCACCCACTAGCATGGAAAGTGGACTCACTCTCCTTCAACTGGAAAGGCCTAACAGCATATGCATTCCCACCTCTTCCTTTGATACACAAGGTACTACTAAAAATCAAGGAAGAACGCCCAAGGATAATCCTGATAGCTCCAAACTGGCCAAGACAACACTGGTACCCACTACTGAAGAGCATGTCTCGAACAATAATAACCCTGATGCCTTTGATGTTAACTCAGAACAACTACAGCATCATACATCCAAACCTAAACGCTGCAACTGACTGCATGGAACATCACATAGCAGCAGCTAATCCAGAACTTTCCCAAAGAGTTAAAGACATTATTCTTGAAGCACGCAGACCTTCAACAAGAAGGAACTATGCTGGAAAATGGAAAAGGTTTGTCATTTGATGTGTCAAACATAGATATCTTCATTCAGGCCTGTCCTACTCCTCCATCAAGATACATGCATCAGCTATTTCAGCAGAATACAGCTTTGATCCACCTGTTTTTTTTGCTCAGGCAGTTCCTCAGAGGAATCAAAATAAATCCAAGGAAACCACCATTACCAGCTTGGGACTTAAACTTTGTGCTAGAAAAGTTGACACTATCACCCTTTGAACCAGCAGCAACAGCAGACCTACAACACCTGTCATGGAAAACTGCTTTCCTACTGGCAATTACTTCAGCAAGGAGGGTTTCAGAACTACAGGCCTTAATGGCAGTGCAACCCTTCCTAATCTTCCACCAAGATAGAGTGTCCATGAGGACTAATCCTACATTTATGCCCAAGGTGGTATCCGGAGTGTCTTTAAACCAGGCAATCCACCTACCTACCTTCTTTCCCAACCCACAAAACAGAGGGGAAAGAAAAAGACTGACCAACTTTTTGTAGCCTATGCAACAGGAAGGAAGGAAAAGCTATTTCCAAACAGACAATCTCCAAATGGCTTCCATGGAAAACCAATTCCACAGAACATAAGACCTCATTTTGCCAAGCATTATAATTTATTCTACCCAGGACTGCAGATGCATCCATGAAGACATGAGTATAGTACAGTTTTGTACCACCTACCTAAAAGATAGATCCTGAGACTGGATAGCATCTGCAGTATTACCTCCTCCCTCCCCCCTCCTGGTACTCCCTAGGGTTTTTCCTCTCCCCTAGCTGCTGGGGGGGGGAGTTTTTATGGTGTATTTGTTTGTAGGTACAAAACTGTACTTTTTGGATGATCTATACTCTGACTCCAGTGTTACCCCTGATACTCTTCCTCATGCTCCTGCCAAGCCTGACTGATACTATAGGGTCCCAGAAACACATTCTCATTTCTTTAGGGCCCATGCTGTTGATTTAGAAACAATTTCACAGGGACCGAAAGGGGTTTCAGCTACCACCTCCAAGAATCCATTACCTTCCAACAGGGAAGCTAGGTCATTAGAGAGATGGGGGAAGAAGGTCTACACCTCCACTACTTTATCTATGAGAGCTCTCAGTTGCCTCTTTCATATGTTTCAATATCAGGATTACCTGTTAGATGATTTACAGAAAACATTGGCCTCTCCTGAACCTTTAGATAGGAAATCTTTGCAGGAGGCTGTACATAATTCTCAGCAAGTTAGCAATCACTTTCTGCAGTGTGGATATGATGCATTGGAAGCTTCATGTAGGGCAGCTATGACAGGGGCGGTCATTCGGAGACATGCATGGTTAAAAGAACAACCTCTACCAGATCATGTTAAGGCAAAACTTCTTGATGCACCCTTGGAAAAGAACAAGCTTTTTGGTGCTAATGCTAAATATGTGTTAGTCCATTGAGGAAAAAGCCAAGTCAGTTCAGACAGTCAAAGATTTCCTCCAGGTTCAGCCTCCCAGATTCAGCAGAAATTGGCTTTCTAAAAACTGGTCCTTTCCTAATCCTGAAAGATTTCAAAGGGGTAAAAACAGGCGTGGCCGAGGAAGAGGGCAATACAGACGTTCCTACAGGGGACGACAATGGCAACCAGCAAACCAAAGAAGTGACGCAGGGGTTTCTCCTGCCCCACAGGGACAATCTCAATGACTTTCCTCTACTTCCGCTGACCAAGGAGCAAACAGAAGCTCCTTTGGGCGGAAAATTATCTCTGTTTTCAGACAATTGGCACAGATTGACAAAGGACAAATGGATTTTGGACATTATAGACAAAGGTTACAGGTTCCACTTTCATACCTTACCAAGAAAACAAGGCATGCCAAACCTACCACAAAACCAGAGGGCAGAGGCTATCAAGCAAATTTCTCTGCTTGCTCAGATCAAAGCAATAGAAAAAGTTCCACAACAAGAACAAGGCCAGGGGTTTTACTCAAGACTGTTCCTTGTTCCAAGAAAAGAAACTCAGTGGAGACCAATACTGGATTTGTCCGCATTAAACACTTTTCTCATAGTACCAAAGTTCAAAATGCTGACTCTACAGCAACTCCTTCCCATGCTGGGCAAGGGGTCTTGGCTGATTACTCTGGACCTCAAGGAGGCATACCTGCATGTCCCTATCAGACACAGCTGCAGAAGATACCTCAGATTTCTTGCAGGGCCAGAGCATTATCAATTCTCAGCATTGCCATTTGGCTTATCTACTGCGCCCAGAGTATTCACAAAATGCCTGGCTTCAGTAATTGCTCATTGCAGGCTCCAGGGGTTCCAAATTTACCCGTACCTGGACGACTGCCTCATACAAGCGGATGACAAACTGATTTTGACAAAAAACTTGAATTATGTCATACAATTGCTACAGGCTCTGGGATACACAGTCAACTTCCAAAAGTCAAGACTTCAGCCATCCCAGCAAATAACCTTCTTAGGAGCCAAACTAGACACACCCTCTCAAATGGCTTACCTGACAGAAGACAAGCAAAAGAAGTTAACTCATTATTTCAAAGGTTTGGCAAAGCTCACCCAGATGACTGCAAGGAGATCCCTACAGGCCCTGGGTTACATGGCATCCTGCATTCTCCTGGTTCCATTAGCAAGACTACACATGAGAAAGCTACAGTGGTACCTAAAAAGCTTATGGTCTCAGCACAGCAACAACCTAGAGACAACCATACCGCTCATTCCATGCCTACAGAAGGAATTTCTATGGTGGGCCTCGGTAAGCCAGGCAAACACAGGTATGTCATTCAAAAAACCTCAGATAACACAGACCATGACCACAGATGCCTCAGACCTTGGATGGGGGGCGCACATGGAGGGGCAGATGTATTCAAGGACAATGGTCTCCAAAGGAAACACATCTGCATATCAACCAAAAAGAAATGCTGGCAGTAATGCATGCCATCGAGGCCTTTCGACAACAACTTCAGCAAGGCCACCTGCTAATACGGACAGACAACACCACGGTGATGTGGTACATAAACAAGCAGGGGGGCACCCATTCTTACCCACTTTGCAGACTGACAATGAATCTTTGGGAAAAATCACTGAGCCTAAACATACAGTTGCAATCCCAGTTTGTTCCAGGCAAAGACAATGTGCTGGCGGACAGCCTAAGCAGGAATTTCCTAGACCCCCACGAGTGGAGGTTACATCCAGAAATCTTCATACGACTCACCTCAACATGGGGCAGGCCAGAAGTAGACCTATTTGCCTCCCACCTCAATCATCATCTACAAAAGTTCTGTTCAAGGACATATCATCCACAAGCATGGAAAATAGATGCTCTCTCATTCAACTGGAACTTCCTAAAAATCTATGCATTCCCACCTCTGCCACTGATGACCACAGTATTACTAAAGATCAAAGCAGAGAAGCCCAAGGGGATCCTAATAGCTCCAGACTGGCCAAATGTAGATGTCCGATAGATATGCAGCTGCAGTCGGGTTTTCCCTCCCTCCTCCCCCTCTATGCCTTGGGTCCACTCCTATCCCTGTTACCCTTAGCTGGGGATATCTGTTATGGTGTATCTGTTTATTGCTTATTTATTTATTTGTCTGGAAATCTGTTTTTCTTCCAATTTGATTACAGCCTTCCTTGGAGGGCACCTGGCATCTGGGGCAAGAAACACTGAAGAAGATGGCGTTGGCTGATGCTTATGTACTCCAGCCGCTCTGACGTCTGAGAGAAATGCGACATCAGCCGACGTCGGACCCAGACTTTGGAATCCGGCCGACCGAGGGCTGCCTGAGGCAGGACAACCCATATGTTATGACTGCAGTTGCATATCTATCGGACATCTACATTTATGGTAGGTACAAAACTGTACTTTTCTTTTATCAGCTTCATCATTGGACTAAGTCAGTATGAAAATCTGAAAGGTTGCCAGCCCAGCCAGGTAGAATCTTGCAAATAATTGTGTGGTTTGTAAATATTAATATAATCCACAGGCTTATTCTCTTAAATGTAAGAAAAATGTGTTTAAATGTTGAACTTCAAAAATGTAACCACAATGCACTCTGCTGGAAGAAAGCTGATAAGTCAAGCATTGTTGACTGTTTGATCTCAAACTCAGAGACATTATCTCTGGACCAGCAAATTCTTTTTATTGTTTTGAGACCACAGTTAATTGCTAGATTTTACATGTATAATGTCTTTTATTGCTGGGGCTTCCTGACCAGGTGCAAGATCAAAGAACTCTTAAACTGAGTTTCTGTTACCTGGGAATTTAAACCAAAGAAGTGTCAAGAATGATGTAATCTAAAATGAGTCAGCAGTGATGTATTATCAATTTAAGAGATTTCAGAGAGAGTATTTTGGATTTTATCTGAACCTGAACACATCTACTCACCAGTACTCTGCCACTGCTCTGAATGTATGTTATTTAGAACATTTAATCTGATATTGTTGATCCTCGTTCATTCCTTACACATGGGTATCCGTTCCGACCTCGGAACCGAGCCGGCCATTTTCCAAGCTCGCATCAGCTTCAAACTCTCCAGCTAAACTCTTACCCACAATCCCCCTCTCCCTGTTACCTCAGATTTCGTTTGCCGCGTTGCCATTCGGTCATGTCAAGCTACTGCTCTTGAGCTAAGTGCAGTTATTTGTTGAATTTTTTTTCAGGTTACTTTTCTGTCAGAAAAGTTTATATTTCATTGTCTCTTACCCTATCGCATCTAGCGTACATAATTTCTTTAGGTTTTTCTGCTCCTTTCTTTACCACTTTTACCACAAGGTATCTCTCTTTACCATCGTTGGTAATCCTTCCCCCTTTTTCTAATACCTTCGGGTACTCTCTTGTACCATTGCTGGTACCTTTTCTATTCATTAATTTGCTGTCATGGCAGATAAGAAAGGTAGTCCGGGGTTTAAGCGGTGTTCTGATTGTGGATACAAACTACCTACTTCTGATGCACACTCTTTGTGTGTTTATTGTTTAGGAGCTTCCCTTTTATCTGTTGGCCCACACTGTACCATTTGTGAGAACTTTTCGAATAGAACCTTGTTGGAAAGGAAAAACGAGATGTTGTTGAAGGGACTTCTTAAATCTCCCTTTTCAGAGGCTATTTCTGGGTCGGAGGCCTCAACCTCTCCCAGAGCCCATAAGAAAATCTTGGATGTTCCTACTAAGGCTAAATCTTTGCCTTCATCCCCAACTGGGAATTCCCGCCAACCAAAACCTAAAAAGGCTAAAATTTTGGCTCCGGAGCTCACTCAGTCAGCCCCATTGCTTTCAGTGCCTAGACCTTCAGCACAGAGGCCTTCGGCTCCGTCTTCTCCTGCAGCTGTCACTATATCGCACCGAGGGGCTCCTCTGTTCAGACTATTACCACTGTATCGGCACCGACTGTTCAGTTGGTGCAGACCTTGACCGCATCCGCTCCGAGATCTTCCTCAGAACCGATGCATTTATTGTTGACTCCAGGTTTGTCGGTTCCAGCTTCGGCACAGACAACCGCTTTGGCACCGATTCCTGTGTAGGTGCAGACCATGACCTCGGCACCGATTTACTTCTTCGGTGCAGACAACCGTAGTCCAGTCTCTCAATGCACCGTTGTTCTCGGTGCAGACAGATGAGATGGGCACCGAGTTTGCCTCTTCCGTGGACAGGTCTGTTTCTCCCTCAGTCTCCGTGAGGTCCACTAGAAGCCTTTCCGAACATGATGCATTGCGTCTTGTGGATCAGGTGCTCTTGGCCAGAGGTATCCCACCCCTCAGGAACTATCCCTCCTTGGGAGGTGATCACTCTTCTCCAAAGACCCCTTCTTATTCTCCTCCTTCATTGCCTTTGAAGCCCATGGATATAGCACAGTCTTCCCCTTCTGCGGTCCCCTTTATGGATCTCACTAAGGAACCGCAGTTGCCTTTGTGGCAGGAATGTTTTGCTATGACCCAGGATGTCAGTTGTGATACGCATAGTTTGCTGCTCTACAGCCATTCAGGGAATCCGGGTCAGCAGGCTGAGACACTTGGGAAAGGGGTGACCTCCGTCCTAGACATGCACTCCTCTTCGGGTGGACCAGCCCTCCAACTGACTGAGAAGGCTTTCGCTGCTGCTGGCGATACTGGACTGGCTATACCTCCGCCCACCTCTGGTACACTGGTTTCACAAGTCGCACCTAGCAGACACCGGGTGCAAGGACCTGAGGACATATTCCCACAGGAATCCCCTTTTCCGCTGTCTTCTCCAGCTTCTCCTGCTGAGGAGGTCCACCGGAAAAGTTTGTGTAAGAGGAAGCACATGGACTCCAGAGAGGAGTCCCTCACTGAAGAGACAGATTTCGATGAGGGGGAAGGATTCCCTCGGTCACCCTCTGAGGTATCCTTTGGTGATATCCTCGAAATCCTGAAACAGAGAGGTGACTGGCAGTCCTCTAATCTGACCTCTGAGGAATCTGTGTTCCTGCAGGCCTTAAGCGCCCGGCCTCCTACCTCCTGGGTTACTCCACCTGCTGATGAACTTGTCCGGTTCATCGTGCAGCATGCTTGGAAGGCTCCTGATATCGTCAAAGCTATTCCCCGGAGGCCAGTTAAGATTTTGTCCCCTTCTGCTTCGGATCCCCATTGGTCCAAAGGTCTTCCTGTGGATGCTTTGTTGGTGGCGGCTGCAAAAAAAGGATCTGGCAGAAGAAGAAAGCCAGACTGTCCATCCGCCTAACAAAGAGTCCCGGGCCCTGGACAGGATAGGGAAGTGCACCTTTGCTTCAGCGACGTTTACTATCAGGTCCCTGAATTATATGGCACATTTTGCCAGGCTTCAAAGGGATCTGATTTCTGAGCTCTCTGAAACCTTGGCTGTGCCGTGGCTGATGAGGTCCATGACAAAGTGGCCTTTCAGCTGGCGACCATTGAATCTATATCTAACTCCTCTATGCGATTGATATCTCATGCATCAGAAGGAGCAGCTAGAGCAGCGGGTTCAGCTGCGGTCTTGAGATGACATGCTTGGATGCGCTTGTGCAACTTCGCGGAACCTTTTAAGGCTTCCTTTCTTAACGCTCCCATTGAGGCCTCCTCGTTGTTTGGGCCCAAAGTTAAAAGCACACTGGCCAGATGTGAACAGGACAGTAAGACCCTTTCTGCCGTAGGTGTCCGTTATTCTTCCCCTCAACTTGCTTTCTCTCGAAACCAAAAGAATGGGAAGATATGGTTCAAGAAATCTCAGGGTCCTTTCTGTGACACACAGGCCAAGTTCTCCCCCAGAGGCAGAGGGGGAAACTCGCAGGGAAAGACGTTCCTTTCGGGGCAGAGGGGGTCTGCATAACCAGGGTTCCAGGGATTCTTTCCCTGGTCAATCCTACCAGTGCTCCTGAAGAGCAGCCCAACTCCTTTACTCCTTTCCTCTGGAGGTGGTTGGGGGACGTTTCTCCTTGTACCCTTCTTGCCTGGCTAACCATCACCACAGATTCTTGAGTACAAAGGATTATAACCAGAGTTTATCGTATCCCCTTTGATCTTTCTCCTGCCCCTTCAAAAAAACCTTCCCGACGTTCCACCCAGTCAAAGGGAAGAAGCAGCACTAGAGACAGAAAAGCTGCTAAGAAAGAATCATCCAAATAGTCCCTCCAGACCAGATAGGATCCGGATTCTACTCAAGACTATTTTTGGTGCCAAAGAAAACCGGGGACTGGAGAGCAATTTTGGATCTCAGTGTATTGAACAAGTTTGTGAGAGTACAAACATTCCGGATGGTCACAATACAGTCTATCCTCCCGCTTTTGGAAAAAGACGATTGGATGTGCTCGATAGATCTTCAAGATGCGCACTATCACGTAAAAGTGGACAGGCCATCGAGAAGATTTCTGCGCTTCCGTGCGGGAGCCAGTCACTACCAGTTCAGAGTACTGCATTTTGGACTCTCTACAGCCCCCAGAGTGTTCACAAAGTGCATGGCAGTTGTCACAGCTCACTTGCGACTTCAAGGATTCCAGATGTTTCCATACCTAGACAACTGTCTCATTTCCACCCCCACCAGACATCGACTGGAAAAAGCCCTGGCATACTCTCTCCTCGCAGCTCAAAGGCTAAGCATAATCATAAACTGGCAAAAATCCAATCTCTCCCCATGTCCATCGACAATATTCATAGAGTTTATCTTGGACACAAAAATCTGCAGAGCTGCTATTCCAGAGCACAGAATTCTAAGGTTAAAGCAACAACTAATTCCAATCCTTTCAAGGGAAAAATCCACGGCTCACTCTATTCTGCAGCTGTTTGGTTCCATGGCAGCCTCCATCACCATTGTTCTCCTGGCCAGGTTTTACATGAGGCTTCTACAATGGCTACTGCTCACCCAGTGGTATCCTTTTCAGCATCCTCTTTCAGCCATGATTCGAGTAACCCACAGGTGCAAACAGGATTTAAATTGGTGGATGAGACACAATCCGTCACAATGGTATCGCCCCTTCTCCCCCCAGCAACCCAAGGCCACAGTGACCACGGATGTCTCCCTGATGGGGTGGGGGGGCTATGTCAGGGACAGACAGTCCAAGGCACTTGGTCCAAACTGAAGGCCGATCTGCATATAAATGTTCTAGAGCTGAGGGCGGTTCTTCTGGCGTTGCAAGCATTCCATCCCCTGCTGCCGTCTGGGACAATTGCGATTCAATCATGGCGGTGGTCTGGTAGATCAACAAGCAAGGTGGAACCAATTCTTACACCCTTTGTTGAGAGGCCATGAGGATATGGCAATGGCAGACGGCTACCAACTGTTTTCTTCTAGCAACGCACGTTTCCGGGAGTTCCAACTTGATAGCAGACACTCAGCAGGTGCATTCTTCAACCTCATGAGTGGTCCCTGAATCCCTTGATAGCGGCGGCGATCTTCCACTGCTGGGGCCGTCCTTGCTGCGACCTCTTTGCATCCCCGACCAACTACAAATGCAGCAACTACTTCGCCCTGATTCCCCCTCCAGGACAGTCACCCAGGGACGCTCTTGTCCATGATTGGCCCTCGGGTCTCCTCTGTGCATTTCCACCCTTTCCCCTCATTCCCCAGTTTTTGAAGAAAGCCCGTCGGTTGAAGAGCAAGGTGTGATCCTCTTAGCACCATATCGGCCTCAACAGATTTGGTTCCCCTTCCTTTGGCCTCATCTACTAGATCGACCATGGATTCTCAATCCAACACCGGAGATGATCTCACATCCATAGAACCTGATTCATCCCAACTTGAACAGCCTGAAGCTCGCAGCTTAGCTACTCCAATTCCCTTGATTGCCAGGCAGAACGATCTTTCTTTACCAGTATGTGATATTCTCATTGCTTCTCATAAGTCTTCCACTAGAATTACTTATCTGAGCAAGTGGAAAAGATTTACCTGTTGGCTGAAAGATAAACAAGTAGACCCATTTTCAGCACCAGTGTCGATAATACTAGACTATCTGGCCGACCTTTTTCAATCTGGTCTATCGGCCTCTACCATTAGAGTTCATTTGGCTGCAATTTCTAATTTTCATGAGGGTGTCCAAGATTCCTGTCTTAATGTCCCATAAATTGTGCAAGACCTTCATAAAAGGTGTGAATCATCTGAAGCCACCTTTTAGAGAACCTATTCAACCATTGTATTTATCATTAGTTCTACAAGCTCTGACAATGTCACCTTTTGAACCAGCCTCTTCTTGCGACCAAGTATTTGTCATGGAAAACCTTGTTTTTGGTCACCATTACCTCTGCCAGACATATTTCTGAGCTTCAAGCTTTATGTATCAAGAGTCCATACTTGATTTTTCATAGAGATAGTGTCTCTGAGAACTAATCCATCATTTCTGCCTAAAGTTGTTGTTGTGTCTTTTGGCTTTTCCTGGTTAGGGGTCGCCACAGCGGAACTCCGGTCCGCTAATGATTGGCAGTAGATTTTTACATGCCGAGTTGCCAGCCCTGATGCACAACCTTCAACGAAGGTACGCCCATTCACGCATGTCTCCAGACAGAAGACGCTCTAGCTGAGAATCGAACGGGAAAACTGATATCTGAAATGTCCATTAAGCAAGCCATTGAATTGCCAGTTTTCTTTCCCAATCATTCAAACAGAGGAGAGTATTGCCTACATACCCTAGATATCCACAGGCAAATCCGTTTTTACTTAAACAGGACTAGGTTTTTTCGTAAATCTGACCAGTTATTTTTGGCCTTTTCTGGACCTAGATTAGGATCTGCTGTTGCTAAGGTCACATTAGCTAAATGGTTGAAGGACCATGTGACCTTCATTTATACACAACGTACTATCTCGTTGCCTACTACCATGAAAGCTCAATGTTAAGTTGTCTACCTTGCCTTCATTCTTGCTGGTTGTGCTCGGAGCCGATCCTCGGCTCCGACTCGGCCATCTTCTAAAGCTCGAGAGCTGTTTACTGGCTCTAGGCCTCCCCATATTCTACGATGCCTGGCACTAGATACGCAGATCTCGTTTGCCGCTTCTACTGCGAGTTTGTCTTACAGGCTCAGGTCATATAGTTTATTATCTGTTTTTTGATTAAAAAAAACTAGTAGGTTTAGTGTAGTTTAATTGTAGTATACTATCTTTCTTGGGGTATCTTTAAGTATATATCTTTTCCTTACCTGAATTCCCCTTCCCTTCAGAAAACTCGTTTTAGTTAGTCCCCCCCCCCCCTCTTTTCTGAAGTAGCCGTTTAAGTTAGAGGCTAACCTATTTTTCTTATAAAAAAAAAAAAAAATATATATATATATATATATATATATATATATATATATATATATATATATGTGTGTGTGTGTATATATATATATATATATATATATATATATATATATATATATATATATATATATATATATATATAGTTAGTATTTACTTAGTTTAGTCTGTTTGTTGTTGTTAGACTATTGTGTGTATCCTTGACTGTTTTTGTGTGTGGTAAGTTTGTGTGTGTGTTATAGTTATTATACTCAAATTGTTATAGTTGTGTATTGTGTTTGGTATTCCCTTCTTTAGGTATGTCCAAGGATATCAAGGTGTCCGGATTCAAGAAGTGTGATTCATGCTGTCAGAAGATGTCTCTGACAGATGGTCACACTTGTGTCTATTGTCTTGGCGCAGTGCACCTGCAGGACTCTCGTTCGGTTTGCCATGCTTTCAGTCCAAGAGTCCTGCAGGAGCATAGGAATAAGTAAATCCTACGGGGTTTGCTTAAACCCGAGGAGTCACCGGCTAAGGCTCAGCCCATGAAGTCCTCCAAGCCACCTAAACCTTCGACTCTCAGTTCGGAGCCATCGTTAGGTGAAGCTAATACTTCTGCCTCGGTTCCAGCCAGAACTGATGTGCCTGCCTCTCAGTCGGTTCCGAGACGCACTTTGGAGCCGGCAGGGAGTAGAAAGAAATCTACATCTCCCTCCCTGGAGTCGATAAGCTCGGCTCCGAGGTCTCCTCTACTCCAGTCGGAGCGCAGTCATCAGTCCTCCCACTCTTCTCGGTCATCGAGATTGTCAGATCACGACTTTGAGAGAGTGGTCAGCAGACTTTTGAAATCACAGGCCCTAGCAAAAATGTTGTCCAGCCCCCCTCAACAGGGTTCAGCTCCGTCTTTGTCTGCAGTCATTCCTCCTTCGACTCCTTCCTTGAGTACGGAGCCGGAGTTCGTTGGGGTTCGAATCGTGGAACCGTCACCGCTGATACCTTCCCTTCGGTTCCGTTGTTGGCTCCGATCACTTCCTTGGTACCGTCCTTGGAGGGATCTGGGCGCCGAGACTCCATCATTGGCTCCGAGGGGGCGAGTGGCATAGGACCCTTGTCCGACCCAGTTCTCCCCCTCGGAGCTTCGGCACAGGTGAGCTCGGCTCCTACTTCGGCTTCGGAGCCGTCCCCCTCGGTGCGGAGAGGGATTCCAGTCTCTTCGGAATCGGAGCCTTCTCAGCATCCGAGCATGGACGCCTTCGAGGTCGAGGAGTGTGCTGGCCCCTGAGTCATCCCCACGATCATCCCCTTTGGCTCCTCCCACTACGGTGCCTGTGCCTGCCTCTTCCCCTCTACCAGACCCCAAGCGTGGGGAACCAACGCTCCAGGGCACCCCTTTGGGTGTATCTTCCTTTTCCGAGGCCTCCCCTGATCATTCAGAGGAGCCACCTCGTTAGAGGAAATGCAAGAGGAAGCATTTTGACTCCCCTGAGTTTGTCGCATCAGATACCGACTTAGAGGATTCGGAAGGGTCCCCGAGGTCCCCCTCTGAAGATGTCTCATTCTCGGACATCCTTGAGATGCTTAGGCAGAGGGGGAACTGGTCTATCCTTAGCCCTTCCGAGGGTGAGTCTGTATTCCTGGATGTGTTTGGATCCCGACCTTCCACCTCCTGGGTGTCTCCACCTTTCGACCCACTCATGTCTGTGGTGGCTCGGAAGGCGTGGTCAGCTCCAGACATAGTGGAACCGACCCCTAGAAGACCTGCAAAATTCATAACTGCGCCACAAGACAAACAGTTTTTGACCAAAGGTGTTCCCGTTGATGCCATGATTGTAGCGGCGGCCACAAAGAAGGAGTTGGCTGAAACTTCATCTGTCCATCCCCCTAACAGAGTCCAGGACAATGGACAGATATGGGAAGCGGATGTTCTCTTCAGCGACTTTCTCCATGAAATCTCTGAATTATTTGTGCCACTTTACCCGTCTTCAAAGGAATCTCCTTAAAGAGCTTGGAGATATCCTCCAAGATCCATCAGCTGAGGGGGCCCAGGCTAAGGCAGCCTCCCAGCTGCCGACTCTTAATTCAGTGGTGAACTCCTCCATGAGACCCATTTCTTATGCAGCCAATGGTGCGAGTGGAGCCGCAGGCACAGGCGTCGCCCAAGGAGGCACGCTGGGATGCGGCTTTGTAACTTTGCGGAACCTTTCAGAGCGTCTTTCACCAACACCCCCTTTGATGGTTCCTCTCTCTTTGGATCACAGGTGAAGGATACCCTTACCAGGTGTGAGCAGGAAGGCAAGACTCTCTCTGCTGTGGGAGTCCGTTTTTCCACTCTTTCCAGACCATATCCCAAGGGTCAGAAGAGTGGAAAGATGTGGTTCCGGAAATCCCAGGGAGCCTTGCCGGACACACGTGGTGAGTTCCCATCCAGGGGCAGAGGAGAGAACAATAACAGATGCCGCTCTCGTGGCAGAGGGGGGTCCACAAAACCAGGGCAGCAGAGAATCGATCTCAGACCAGCCCTTCCAGCATCCCTGAAGGGTTGCCCGACTGCCCATCTCTGGAGGCAGTCGGGGGAAGATTATCACTGTACCCAAGATGCTGGCAAGACATAACACAAGACAAGCGGGTACAGTCTGTTATATCCGGAGGCTACAGAATTCCCTTTGTTCGCACTCCCTTGTTGTCAAACAAGTCCCTCCCAGATGTTCTACCCAATCTAAGGGATCAAGCAGTTCAAGAAGTTTCAAAACTGCTAAGAAAAAGGGCCATCCAGCAAGTCCCAGCAGACCAGCAAGGATCCGGAATTTATTCAAGGTTCTTTCTGGTACAAAAAAGACAGGGGACTGGAGACCCATTCTGGATCTCAGCAGACTAAACAGGTCTGTACAAAGAACAAAGTTTCGGATGGTCACGCTACAGTCCATTTTACCCTTTCTGGGTCAGGACAGTTGGATGTGCTCCATAGATCTTCAGGATGCGTACTACCACATCAAAATGGACAGGTGCTCCAGAAGATTTCTTCGCTTCCGGCTGGGGAGCCAGCCATGATCAGTTCAGAGCTCTGCCCTTTGGTCTCACCACAGCCCCCAGGGTGTTCACAAAATGTATGGCAGTAGTTACCGCTCACCTGAGATGGCAAGGATTCCAGGTGTTTCCATATCTAGACTACTGACTCCTCACTGCTACCACCAGGCATCACCTTCTGCGAGCCAGAGACTACACTATCCAGACTAGGTATCACAATAAATTTCGAAAAATCTGCATTGTCGCCCTGTCAGTCTATCACCTTTATAGGCTCAAATTTAAATAAAAGACAGGTCAGCCAGCCTTCCACCAAGACAGGGTGTTAGTCATTTGCCAAAGAGAATTCAAGCCAGGTTCGTCCTTCAAACCCTGGGTCTCATGGCAGCAGCAATCATACTCCTCCCTCTGGCTCGTTTTCACATGAGGCTCCTCCAGTGGCTTCTTTTCACCCAGTGGTCCTTCCAGCAGCTTCCCATGTCTCACATGATTATTATCACAGAAGCATGCAAAAAGCACCTTGCGTGGTGGATGGTCTCCACATCAGTGCCCCAGGGCAGACCACTTGTACTTCCCCCTCCAGTTGCTACGGTGACCACGGATGCCTCCCTGATCGGGTGGGGGGCCATTATCAGGGCAGAACAGTCCAGGACACTTGGCAACCTCAAGAGTACCATCTGCACATAAACGTCTTGGAGATGAGGGCTGTGCTTTTAGTGTTGCAAGCTTTTCAGGACTCTCTTCCTACCGGGACCATTGCAATTCAAACGGACAATATGTCAGTCGTGTGGTACATCAACAAGCAGGGCGGAACCAGGTCCTACCCCCTATGTCGAGAAGCACTCAGACTCTGGCAGTGGGCAATCTCTTCCCAACGGTTTCTGACCGCAACACACATCCCTGGGAGATCCAACGTCATAGCAGACAGGCTGTGCAGAGCATTTCTCATGACTCACGAGTGGTCTCTGAATCAGGTAGTGACGGACCAAATCTTCCGCAAATGGGAACAACCTTGCTGTAACCTCTTTGCCACCCCCTTCAATAGCAAGTGCAGCAATTTCTTCTCTCTCCTTCTACTTCCGGGACATTTTCCCAGAGATGCTCTAGTCCACGATTGGCCTCAGGGGACTTCTGTATGCATTCCCTTCCTTTCCCCTAATCCCCAAGCTGATACAGAAAGCTACCGTATTGGACTGCAAAATGATCCTCATTGCTCCTTACTGGCCTCGACAAACATGGTTCCCATTCCTGCATCATCATCATCTTCTCGAGCAGCCTTGGACTCTGAACCCAGTTCCAGACCTTCTGATCCATCAATTGGGCGGGCTGCACCATTCCCTACAATCTCTCCAGCTCACTGCTTGGTTGCTCCACTTCCAACCTTAGCCAGGCTTCCTGATATCTCCCACTCTGTGCGTGAATTAATTTATCATCGCACAAGTCTACCACTAGAAAAACTTACGCTAGTAAGTGGAAACTTTTTTATTCCTGGGCAAGAGGGTAAGAGTATAGACCCCTTTTCAGCCCCTGTACACCACATATTGGAATTTCTTTCGGAACTCTTTCATGCTGGGTCCGCTTCCGCTACAGTTAGAGTTCAGTTAGCTACAATTTCAAATTTTCCCATTGGCCTGTCGGAAAGTAATGTAATGTCTCATAAGCTTTGCAAAGCTTTTCTCAAAGGGACCACTCTGCTCAGGCCCCCAGTGAGAGATCCTCCACCTCCGTGGGATCTGAATTTGATTCTAGCTTCTCTAATTTTGCCCCCCTTCGAACCTGCAGCTTCTTGTTCTTTGAAGTTTTTATCTTGGAAAACCCACTTTCTGATGGCGATTACTTCAGCCATAAGAGTTTCTGAACTCAAGGCTCTTTGTATCCGTCCTCCGTACCTTGTGTTCCACAATGACAGGGTTGCTCTCAGGACTAATCCTTCCTTCCTTCCTAAGGTCTCTTCTGAGAATAAGTTGAATCAGTCCATTGACCTTCCTGTGTTTTTTCCCAACCACTCCAACAGGGCGGAATATAAGTTGCATCTTTTAGATGTTCACAGGCAACTGTGCTTTTATTTGCATAGGACTAAGGACATCAAAAAATCGGACCAGCTTTTCCTTTCTTATGCTGAGGGTAAACAAGTTCTGCCAGTCTCAAAAGTAACCTTATCCAGGTGGTTGACTTTTATCCTCACATTTATCTATCAGCTAAGGAATAAAGAATTGTCTCTTAAACCAAAAGGTCACTCCACCAGAGCTTTAGCCACTTCTGTGGCTTTTCAGGCTAGGTTGCCCATGGAATCTGTTTGTGCAGCAGCCACGTGGGCCAACCTTCATACTTTCATTTCGCATTATAAGTTGGACGTAGTTTCCAGGGGCAGAGCTGATTTTGGTTCCACTGTTCTGAAGAGTCTGTTCCAATGAGCCACCCAGGATTTTAGGTGCTAGGGACGCTGTCCCAACCAGCAAGAATGAAGGCGAGATAGACAACTTAACATAAAGAAGTTATGTACCTCCCATAACGTTCCATGTTAGTTGTCTCCTCTCGCCGCCTTTCTTGCGTCCCACCTTCTATCCCCCTATCCTGGTAGACCGAGAAGAGTTCTGTATGGTTTTTCACTGGCTGAGTCTTCTTTGGCTTTTCCTCTCTACCTGGTAGTCTCTATGGTAGGGTTTATGTATTATAGGATAGGATTCTTTCCTTTTTATGTCTGCAGTTAGACTTACCAAACGAGATCTGGGTATCTAGCGCCAGGCATCATGGGTTATGGGGAGGCCTTGAGCCAGTAAACGGCTCTCGAGCTTTAGAAGATGGCCGAGTCGGAGCCGAGGATCGGCTCCGAGCCCAACCAGCAAGAAAGAAGGCGAGAGGAGACAACTAACGTGGAACGTTATGGTAGGTACATAACTTCTTTTTCAACAAGGTCGGTGGCAACTTCTGCTGCCTTCCATGCCAGAGCTTCTTTACATGACATCTGTGCAGCTGCAACTTGGGCTACGCCTCATACCTTCATCAATCATTACAAATTGGATTTGGCCTCCAGGGGGAAGAGCATCTTTCGGTTCTATGGTGCTCAGGAATGTCCTTCCAAGAGAGTCTCCCAGGAATAGAGGTAGCTGGGGACTTTGTCTCATGCGTAATCAATGAATGAGGATTAACAAATATCAGATAAAGAAGTTATGTCTTACCATAACGTTCCATCTGTATTGTTGATCCTCGTTCAGTCATTACGACCCTCCCTCCTTCCCCCTCCAGTGGTTTCTAGTGGATCTCACCATCCTGTTCTCTTAGGTTATTTGACCAGAGTTAGCCTCTACCTTTTTTGACTTGCAAACTCAATCTGCGGTAACAGGGAGAGGGGGATTGTGGGTAAGAGTTTAGCTCGAGAGTTTGAAGCTGATGCGAGCTTGGAAAATGGCCGGTTCGGTTCTGAGGTCGGAACCGATACCCGTGCGTAATGACTGAACGAGGATCAGCTATACAGATGAAACGTTATAGTAAGACATAACTTCTTTATTTCTAAAAAAAAAAAAAAAAAAAAATGGCCAGCTCGGTTCTGAGGTCGGAACCGATACCCATGCGTAATGACTGAACGAGGATCAACTATACAGATGGAACGTTATGGTAAGACATAACTTCTTTATTTCTAAAAAAAAAAAAGATAGAAAATAGTAAGATTAGACTAGCTGTTTTCTATATTTGTCAGACTATTCTACTGTATTATTTTAAGCATTGTCCTGATCTCTGAACTCTTGACTAGCACTCTGTTGAATTGAGAAGATTTGTCTTGGGTTTTTATTAAATATTTTTAAACCTTTCAACCGTGGCCGTTTTGTGTAGAGATAATTTTAAGCTGTAGAGTACTTGCATGCATTTAGTTAGTGTACTAAGCCACTCCAATAGCCTTAAAATTTCTGGACACACTTACTATTTGGATAATAGTATTGCACAGTAAAATTGGACACCCTTTGGAAAGGCCTTATTAATAGCTGATACTACTGGTTGGTGGCAGTAATTACTACGTTATAGTCTGGGCCAAAGGAGCCACAGCTGGCGAACCTGTGCCAGCCTTCCCCAAGAGCGTCTGTGTGTTTGTATATAAATCAAATCTTAGTGTGTATGTCAACCACTTGGGCAGGGACATGAAGCACTAGTTGGACAGAGAAGGGTGCTGGATGTTTTAGCTTGACCACTAGGCTAAGATCTGGATCCTATAGATTTGCCAGTGGGAAGTCTTATTGGGGATCTGGAGAGAAAGGGAGAAACCAGCCCCAGACTGACTGTGATCTGTGTGCTCTTAAGGGAAATTGTACTTTACTGTGTGTGTACTTGTTATCCTTCCCAATGTGCATGCCCATCATTGGTGTTAGTGGTGAGGATTGAGGCTCCTTGATTACCGAGCTTGGGTATGGGTGTCGCATATTAATTGTTTGGCAGTTGTGGGATATCAACACCATATATTAATTGTTTGGCAGTGGTGGGATATCAACACCATATATTAATTGTTTGGCAGTGGTGGGATATCAACACCATATATTAATTGTTTGGCAGTGGTGGGATATCCACATAAAGTATTAATTGTTTGATAGTGGTGAGTTAGCCACATCACCTACTAAATGGCTTGTAGTGGTGTGGATAGTTAATTTTTGTAGCTTGTGTACAGTGATTACTGAAGGTGTTTTTGTACTCAAAATCAGCCACACAGTGAATATTCAGAGTTCAGATCACAATTGTTTATTTCTTTTGTTAGTTTAGTTAGGGAGAGCAGACAAGCATGTCAGCAGAGTATGGCAAGCTGACCAGGAGCCAGTTGGCTGAGATGTGCCAGGCTATGGGACTGGTGCATGTAAACCTGACTAAGGCAGACATGATTGCGGCTTTGGTCACAGCTGCATCAGAAAACAGCAGTCAGGATGACGATCAGACTGTCAGTGGAGATGTACAACACTCAGAGAATGGACAGCTCAACCTTTCTGCAGAGGACATAAAAATCCATTTGAGCTAAAGAGGCTTGAGTTGGAAGCCAGGCATTTGAAAACAGAAGCAGCAGTGAGACTGAGGCGTTTACAGGCTGAGGAGAATAAGAAACTGCAATGCCTGGAAGCTGAGGAGGAGATGCTGCATGAAACGGAGATGCTGACTTCACCAGAGTCATGGAGGTAATGGGGAAGGGAGTAACTGGACCCCAGAAGTGCAAAAGGTCAGTAAATTTCTTCCGCAGTTTACAGAGGTGGATAATTTTGATGGTTTAATTCATATGTTTGAGAGGGTATGTAAACATTATGATGTTGACCAAAGGCTCTGGGTATGGTTCCTGACCCCCCCTCCTCCCCCTTACTCCATCGTGAAGGTGTAAATGTACTTTCCAAACAGTCAGACGATTTCTTAAATTATACTAAGAATTGTTAGAATTTTTTAAGCTAACACCTGAAACTTATAGAAAGTTTTGTGAGCATAGATGCAAGGCAGATGAAAGTGTGTGTGAATATGTTGCTGAACTGAGCACTTATTTTCATAGATGTCAGGTCACCACTTTTGAAGGGCTGGCAGACTTTTTGGTGAGGGAACAAGCCCTTAGCACCTGGCCTGAGGGCATGAGGATCTGGTTAGCTGATAGAAAATGTGCTACTTCAGAGGAGCTGGGGAAGAAGGGAGATCTATACCTAGCAGTCAGAGCATCACTGCACAGGAAAGGGACACTAGTGCTGCTCATGGGTCTAAAGGAACCCACTTTGGGCAGCCAAGACAGCCTCAACAGAATCTGCCTGTAGCAGGAGAAGCCACTAGTCCAGGTACACGTCCAGGAGCTAGGGTTAAATGTTTTGAATGCAACCATTGGGGCCATGTTGGCATATAGATGTTCACGGAGGCAAGGTGGGGAACAAAAGTTGACAGAGCCAGTAAGTGGGAAGGACAAAATGCCAACAGTAGGTTGTCTTCAGACAACAAGGGTACCAAACTACCACCAGAGGTTATATCCTATCCTATGAATGGCAAAGAGGCCATTGCTAAGAGAGAGACTGCCTCTGACATAACCATTGTGAAGCCTGTAGTGGTTAAAGAGGAGTACTACTTGGCTGGGCAGTCTACTCCAGTGAGAGCTTTAGGAGGGACCCCATTGCAAGTACCTTTTGCTAGGGCTCACCTTGACTGGGAGGGTGGAAAAGGAAGCTGGCAAATAGGTATGTTTGAGGATATCCCTGCAGATGTCCTGATAGGGAATGATTTTGATAATGCAGTACCTATCGGGACATCTGCAGGGATAGGGAATGATTTTGATAATGCAGTACCATGTGCTCATGCAGTTGTATGCAGTCAGGCTTGGAGACAAGCAGGTGGGTCTGGTAGCCTGAGGGAGACCCAGACAAGACTGCACACTTGCAGCCAAGACTGGTGAGTTGGTTACTTCAGGGAGGGAACTACTCTGTAGCAGTGAGACTTTAGGTGAGCCACATCTGCTTGTCGGTACCTGTGTTCCCTTGGACAGAGTGACTGCAAAGGTAGACGTGAGTAGTAGTATCCAGGCTGACAGTGAGGCACCGTTGTCAGAGAATGCCAGACTTCCTATGGAAGGGGAGCTGGGAAGGGTTACAAAGAGAGTTGAGACAGGCTCAGCTCTCAGACCCCACATTACAAGGCCTGAGGCAGGTAGTGAGGCACCTGATTCTCAAGGGAATGGCAAATCTGTTTACTGGGACAAAGGGTTACTGTATAGAGTGTTGGACCCCTGTAGGTGGGCTACAAAGTGAGATGATACAGCAGTTGGTAGTTCCTAGAGTCTACCATCTGGCGCTTCTAGCCATAGCCCATAATATTCCCTTTGCAGGTCATATGGACATAAAACGTACAAAGAGATGTATTATGCAGAACGTCTTTTGGCCTGAAATTTCCAGAGATGTAACTGGGTACTGCAGGACCTGTGAGCAGTGCCAAAAGGTAGCAAGGCAGAAAACAAGATGAGAGCTCCTTTGATGCCTTTGTCTGTGATTGAGGAGCCATTTTAGAGGGTAGCTAAGAATATTGTGGGGCCTCTGAGTACCCCAAGTTCCACAGGGAAAACGTTTATCCTAGTGGTAGTAGATTATGCAACAAGATACCCCGAGGCAGTGGCTTTGTCCTCCATCGAGGCGGAAAAGGTGGCAAATGCTTTGTTAGAGGTTTTCAGCAGTGTAGGTTTCCCACATTAAATACTGAGTGACAGAGGTACCAATTTCATGTCGGACATGCTGGCCTGTCTGTGGAAAGACTGTGGGGTGAAGAACCTGAATACCACCCCCTACCATCCTCGGACTAATGTTCTTGTTGAGAGGTTAAACTTTACACTCAAGTCCATGCTATAGGCATTTGCAGACCAGTTTAAGAGGGATTGGGACAAATATTTGGGCCATCTTTTTACTTACAGAGCTTACAGAGAGGTTCCCCAGGAATCCACAGTTTTTTCACCTTTTGAGTTGCTGTATGGACATAGGGCGAGGGGACCTCCAGATTTAATTTGAGATTAGTGAGAAGGTGAGTGTGAAACTCGCAAGGAGTCTATTGTGGCATATGTCCTAAACCTCAGGGCAAGGTTCTAGGAACTCATGGGCTTGGTCCAGGAGAACCTGGCAGAAGCCCAACAGCAGAAAAAGGTCTGGTATGACAGGAATGCTCGAGCTAGAGAGTATGCTGTAGGACAGCAGGTAATGGTTCTCATTTCTGTCAGACACACCAAGCTGCAGGCAGCTTGGGAGGGACCCTACAAGGTGGTAAAAAAGGTAAGTGATAACTACATGGTAGAACTGCTAGCCAGGGTCACAAATTATACCATGTTAACATGAAACTTTACCATGATAGGGAGGCCCTTGTGCTGAAGATTTGCAGTGGATTGCAGGAGGAGTCTGAGGAGAGATCTGGTGATTGATCTCAGTGAGGCTTGGACTGACACCTCATTGGAAGGGTTAGCAATGTCCCAGCACTGTCTCCTACCCAGGTTGGAGAAATCCAAGCAGTGTTACAAGAGTTTGGGGACATGTTCACTGGGAAACTAGGGTGCATCCACCTGGTGCCGCACCAGGTGGATACAGAATCCTAAAGGCCTATTAAGCAGACCCCTTACAGGGTGCCTAAGAGAGTGAAACAGACTCTGAGGGAGGAAATACAGGAGATGTTGGAACTAGGGGTAATTCAAGTCCAACAGTCCCTGGGCCTCCCCAGTGGTGCTGGTACCAAAGAAGGATGGCAGCACCCGGCTCTGTGTGGACTACAGGAAATTAAATAGTCACACAGAGTCCAATACTTACCCCATGCTTAGGACAGATGAGGCCCTAGAGCAGCTGGGTGGGGCCAAGTATCTTGCCAAGGGTTACAGGTAGGTGCCCTTGACTCCAAGTGCTAGAGAGAGGTCAGCCTTTGTGACTCCTTTTGGCTTGTATGAGTTCACAAATATGCCTTTTGGGATGAAAAATGCCCCAGCGACTTTCCAGAAGCTGGTAGATCATATTCTAGCAGGAGCAGGAGGGTTTGCCCTTGCTTACCTAGATGATATTGCCATCTACATCCATTCCTGGCAAGAGCACCTTCAGCATGTCGAGGAGGTGCTAGGCAGGGTTGACCATTAAGCCGAGCAAATTTCAAGTGGGTATAGCAGAGGTCTCCTATTTGGGACATAGAGTGGGGAGTGGTAAGATCAGGCCAGATAAAGTGGAAGTCATTCAGGCATAGCCTGCACCTGTTAACAAAAAGCAGATGAGAGCATTCTTAAGGACAGCAGGATACTACAAAAAGTTCATCCCCATTATAGTAACACAGCTGCCCTCCTCACAGACCTGACAAGGAAAAACAGGCCACATAATGTAGTTTGGACCACAGCAATGTGAGCAGGCATTCCAGAAGCTTAGAAAAGCTTTGGGAGGGTTCCCCTGTGTTAGCCAGTCCAGATTACAGCAAAGAATTTGATGGGCAGGTTGATGCTTCGAATCATAAGGTGGGGGCTGTACTTAGCCAGATTTCTTAAGAGGGAGAAGAGCACCCAGTGGTTTATCTCGGTCGTAAGCTCCAACCCAGGGAGGAATGCTATGCAGCTGTAGAAAAGGAATGTCTAGCTATAGTGTGGGCACTTCAGAAACTTCAGCCTTATTTGTATGGAAGGAAATTCACTGTAGTTACAGATCATAATCCTCTAACATGGTTACATTGAGCCAGCCAGCAAAATGCTAAGTTGGTAAGATGGAGCAGAAGGTTGCAAGCATATGATATGTCAGTGCATCACCGCAGTGGGATTAGCAATGCCATTGCAGGTAGGCTGTCAAGACAGGGAATTGGGTAAGGTATACTCGGATAGACATAACCCTCACAAGCAACATTTCTCAAGGGTCACTTGAAAAACTAGCTTGAGTTCTCGGGGAGGGGAGAAATGTGAATAATTGAAAGGCTGCCAGCCCAGCCAGATAGAATCTTGCAAATAATTCTATGTGATTTGTAAATATTAATATAATCCACAGGCTTGTTCTCTTAGGTTCGCTCCTCAACTAGCATACCACTTATTCTCCTCTTCACCGTACATTACCCTACCCTATCCTAACATGCCCATCCAACTCCCCTTAACTATTCAACTCCCCAGCTCCATTCTCATTTTACTAATACCCCTGTATCTTGCTACTTCGTACTCCCATAAAGCTCCTTTATTCCTCCCTCCTACTCAGACTATCCCTAACCCCCAACTACAACCTCTCCAACTCACTCACTTTCACTCCTCCCTTATTCCACCCAACCTATTACATCTTTTTCATCCCAAATTTTTCTCTACCTCAACTACAACTCGCTCTCTGAATCTTCTGCTAAATCCCAACAAATACCTTCAATACAAACCTTCTAGACCAAAACTCATCACCTGCAATGTCCTAGCCTTATCGGGAGACATTCATCCTAACCCTGGCCCTTCCTTGCCTTAGCACAAACTACTCCATCCCTCCACCCTCTTCCTCACCTACAACAAATAACTCTCCCCACCCTTTCTCTCTTCCCCCCACTTCCCCCCCTTAACACTCTGAAAATCTTCACTATTAATGCCCAGAGCCTTAACAACAAATGTCACCATGTACAAGCCTGGATTAATCACAATCAACCCGACATCCTAGCCATCTTTGAAACTTGGCTAAAACCCCATATCACTGACTCTGAAAAGTGACCGATTAAACAAAAAAGGCGGAGGCTCTGCTCTAATTTACTCCACTCTTCTCTCTCTAATTCCTCTTCAGATCCCTGCCCCTAATTTCAAAAATTCCGAAATCACAGCTGGCCTTCTCCAATTAAATAAACATAAGAATATCTGCTTCATTTCCTTATACATCTCCCCTGGCAACAATATCTTCACCCTTGAAGATATTCTATACTGGGCCTCAACTCAAATAAAATATGAAACCTATATTCTAGGCGATGTCAATATCGACTGGAATAAAATTAACACACCATCCCCCTCACTTTCCATTAACCTTCTAAACTTCACCCATATAATCTCTTCTACCACTCGTCCTAACAAAAATCACCCCCAGGGTCCATCTTAGATTGGATTCTAGTCTCCCATCCAAACAAAATCACTCTCTGTGGCACTATCCCTGACACCTTCAGTGACCATCTCCTTGCCTTCATCCTTCGATCAAGTAGCTTCATCCAACACCAACATCTCTACATTCAAACTCGTAACCTCAGTAACTTCAACCCCTTAATTTTCTCTAACATCTTTAAACAAATTAACTGGCAACCTCTAAATACCCTCCCACTTGACAATGCTGTTGAGCATTTTAACTCTCATCTTCCTAGATACTCTTAACTCCCTAGCCCCCCCCCTAATAAATAAGCGTATCAAAACTAATTCCGCACCATGGCTGACCAAATAAACTAAACAAGTTATGCGTCACAGAGACAAATCCTGGAAGCTCTACCAGAAAAATAAACTGTCCTCTACCTTACTCCTATATACCCAACTCCGCAACCAAGTAAAAAAACTCATTACCAAAGACAAAAAAAACTATTATAATAAACTTCAGTCCAATAACAATAAAAACCCAAAACAATTCTGGAAATCGGTCATTTCCCTTCTTCATGCCGGATCTCAAAACAACCCTTGCCCTGACCCTAATCTATCTGACAATGAACTGAGCTCCCACTTCAATACCTTCTTTACTGAAGCCATAGCTAAGCTAACCAAAACATTCCCTAACAACAACCCACCTAACTCCCTCTTTACTTCACCCAACAACCCAAACAACACTCTTCTCAATTTCCATCTCAAACCTGTTTCCACCACTTTTATAAAAAAGCTTCTCTCCAAGCTAAAGCCATGCTCTAATGCCCCTGATAACATTCCCTCTTCCTTCCACAAACATGCAGCTGAAGGTATTGCTCTCCCAATTAGTATTCTGATTAATAGATCCTTAAATGAGTCTTGCGTACCAAAACTTTGGCGTTCAGCCTACATTCTACCTCTTCACAAAGGAGGCAAAAACACCACTATTTCTAACTTCCACCCCATCGCCCTACTCTCTCCAATATCTAAAATTCTAGAAAAATGTGTCCACCATCAACTTTTTACCCTATCTAATTCAAAATCACCTCCTAACACCCACCCAGCGCGACTTCCGCCCTGGCCACAGTAACATAACTGCCCTACTATCCTTCCTAGAAACTGTCAATCTAGCACGAGACTCTGGACTCATTGTATCCACAGTTCTGTTAGAGCTTTCAAAAGCCTTTGACACCATCTCCCACGCACACCTTCTTCATCATCTGGCTAATCTCAGTCTCTCCCCAAATACTCTGTCCTGGTTCTCCAGTTACCTATCTGATAGATCTCAAGCAGTCAAATGGAAGAACTCCTTCTCCTCCTTTTTGCCTACACCTACTGGCGTTCCTCAGGGATCCATCTTTGAACCCACGCTTTTCACCATCTTTGTAAATAACCTTCACACCTTCATCCCTCACACCACAGTCATCCAATACGCTGATGACTCTACCTTGATCTGCTCTGCCCCAAACTTTCCTGAACTCCTGACCAAAACTCAGTTAGCCTTTACCACTACAGAGAACTGGATGCACCAAAACCACTTTTCTCTCCACTCCAATAAATCCAAAATAGTAATTTTCTCCCCTCCAAGGTTTCCTCTTTGGACAAAACACTTTCAGTGTTCTAAGCCAAACTAACACTGCCATTGAAGTGGTCCCTTCTGCAAAACTCCTTGGCATCACCATTAACGAACACCTCAAATTTGATCTTCACATACAACAAAACATTAGGAAAACCCACCAAAAGCTAGGTATGCTATATAGGAGCAACCACTTTTTCAAACTCCACTAGGCATACCTTGGCAACCACCTACTTCCCTTCTATATAGAGCCCCTCTTCTAACCAATTTGTCTGTTACCAACACCTCTAAGCTCGAAGCTTGCTATAATAAGATCTCTAAATTTGCCACCAAATCCAAAACATCAGCTCACCACTGCCTCAGCCTTCACTCTCTGAACTGATTAGAACTCCCCAACCACCTAGACTATCTACAACTAACCACCGCTCACAAGCTAATATTCTCCCCTGATAAATGCCCAGCCTTAAAGGACATCCTTCCTCCATACATCCCTAACAGATCACTGAGATCCGAACACCAAAACCTAATCTCCATTCTTAAACCCAAATGACCTGCTGGCCAGCTTTTACTCTCCTATTCTTTAGGTAAAAAATGGAACTCTCTGCCTACTTCACTTAGGACTATACCCAACACTGAATCCTTCAAAGCTCAACTTTTTCTTCACCTGTCTTCCAAATGGAAATGCTCCTGCTTTCACCCCACTTAAATTCTAGGGACTCCCAACTAAGCTCCCCTTACCCCCACTCCACTATACTCTCATACTTGTTCTTATTTCTCAAATGATCCAGAACTAGCAGACTTTAAATTATCTCCGAGCATATGAATATTCTTTAAAAAAAAAAAAAAAATCTGTTGTCAAGTTGTTAAACTGTCTTATAATGTACTTTACACTCTGCTCGAATGTATGTACCATACTCTTATTTCACATTGTAACCTTTATTTGTTTTTGCAACCTTTATTGTATGGTATTTCGCTTTGCAACCTTTATTTGCATTTTTGTAACCTATATTGTATTATACTGTTCATGGAGCTTTTCTCCCCAGGCCTCCACTGAAAATGGGTACTTCTTGGCCCAGTGGACTTCCCCGGTAACCAAACTGAAAATAAAATAAAATAAACGCAAGAAAACTGTGTTAAATGTTGGACTTCAAAAGTGTAACCACAGTGCACTCTGCTGGAAGAAAACTGATAAGTCAAGCATTGTTTGACTCTCTGATTTCAAACTCAGAGCCGTGATGTTTGGACCAGCAAATTCTTTCTATTGTTTTGAGACCAGAGTTAATTGCTAGATTTTACATATATAATGTCTTTTATTGCTGGGGATCTTGGGATATCAGAGTACGAATGAAAATTATCAAAGGAAATGGCAGAAAAGCAGAAAGGACTTCAGAAATCATTTATGAATTAATGCATCCTTGGAACAACCCTCTTGAGGGAAATAGGTGAGAAGTTTTTACATGACACTTCCTTGAAATGAGATCCAAATCCAATACACTGAGGCTCACCCCACTTGTAGGTCACCATATGAATGAAGGATTTTTAGTAATGCATCAGCAAACAGCCTTTTGATATCCCAAGAACCCGCGGTGGTGGTGCTGCTGTAGCGTTGTCGCCTCACAGTAAGACTTGTCCGGTTCGATTCTCACCTAAAGCGTCTTCTGCGTGGAGACATGAGTGAATGGGCATACCTTTGTTGAAGGTTGTGCATCAAGGCTGTTAAACCGGCACGTAAAAATAAACTACCAATCATTAGCGGACTGGAGTTCCGCTGTGGCGAACCCTAACCGGAAAAAGCCGAAAGAAACAAACTCACTCTGATATCCCAAGAGGAAAGTTTTCTCATACCTATCTGCTGGCCCTGGCAGGTAAGGTTATCCCTACTTCACCCTTTATTTCTAGAAATGCCATTATAACAGTGCCCAACAAAGCCCTTCTGAACTATCCATCTTGCAGACTTCACCTGGGTAGTTACTTGAGACTTATGACTCTGCTTCTCCATTTTCAGTAGTTGCCAGTAATCCATCTTTTTTCCTAAGCTAGTCATAAAAATCTTGTCCTCTTCAGAAGTTTTCCATGCATGAGACATTAAAGTTAAATAGACTCGCCTATCACGGTAGGCAAACTAGTAAAAGCCTGTATCCATTTTTTCTCTGCTGCCTTGTGTTTTAGACTATCTTTTTGATATTGTTCAGTTCTGTGCTTTGGCACCTTGCAGCCATTTCCATTTTCTTTTGTGGTCTAGATATTTCCTTGCTAGCATCAGTGAAAGAATACAAAGCCATTTTAAAAGGTATGTTTATTTTCAGTATCGCCATACCGAATTCTAATCCATCTTTGGACTTCAACTTCTTGATGGATAAACATGCTACCTATGTTCAAACTAGCCTGTTCAGCAAATTAAAAATGTCTAAGAAAACATATCTTCTAGCAGCAGTTACTTACTAGGAGAATCTGTGAGCTTCATGCTGTTTAGTTAGACTGCCATAACTGGTTTGTCAAAGGGACAGAGGTATAATTGGAACTAATCCCTTTTTGCTGAGTAGAGTGGCAAAACAGGCTAACCTATCCCAGTTCATCAATGTCCCTGTCATTGTCTCGTACTGCCCATTTTGTTGAGTCAGTCTCTCAGGGGTTACTGGTGCTTTCAGAGCTGCAGCCTGAAACATCTGACTTTTATTGTCTTGTTGCTCATCAGGTTTTGTACCTCTGGAACCTACTTCCTCAGCAGCTTAAGGACTGTTCTACAGTGGCGAGTTTCCTTTGGTCATTAAAGGCATATGTCTCTGGACTGATTTATGAACTGAGGATTTGCCCCCAGTAGTTAACTGCACAGTTTTTATTGACTTCTTGAGTTCCCAAATGGTGAATTGTTGATTTGCTAGCTTTTCTACTCAAGCACAGTTTTATCTAACTATTGTATTACTTCATATATTATTTAATGAGAAATATGATTTAATTGTCTGCTATGCTTCTGTTTTTGTTGGTTTATTTTCATTCTTATTTATTTTGTAGTGTTGCTTTGCTGTTTTTAACTTCGTACATGGTGCTTTGCTAAAAAGCACATTAATAAAATGAAAGGTGTAGCCTTTCCTGATTATTCTAATCAGGAATGGTCATTCTGCTGTATGGATGTGCACCAGCAGCTTTTGGTAATATAGTGCAATTTTATGAAGAAACCGTTCCTGATATTCTCCAGTTTAAACAGGTTTATTTAACGATGACATGAAAAGTTCAGTTTCTTACAAGTAAAATGTGAGGAATGTCGCACCATAGTCTCTTCATAACCCAAAACTGAACATCACCTATAAAACTTCCAGTCAATGTCCATTCCAGCAGAGCTTTCCAACAGTTCAGCAAAAATCAGATCCGATGTCACTTTTCACTCATTCCTTAAGAAATGGATTTGGATCCAAGGTTGAAACACTCTGCCACTTTTTATAGCTCTTGGCTTCAAGAACTCTCGAGCTGCTCACTTAGCTGTAAGGCTGTAGCCCCTTAAACCTCAGATCTCATTTGTCACCTTCGTGTATGGATGTGGTCGCTGTGAGCTCGTGAGCATTTGTTAGTTAAGTGACTGAATTGCTTATATTTTTCTGTCTTTGCCTTGTGCAAATTTTATTCTCCCTTATCTTGCACTATTTTAGTGCATTTCAAAGATACCATTGTTGGTATTTACCTTCCCCTTCCACTCGATTACTGTAGTTAGTAATTTCTTCTCCCCTTTCTTTCTTTCCAGAAAAAGTTTCTTCTTTAATCTGTAGTAGAAATACTGTTAAGATGGCTGAAAAGCCTGTGGGATTTAAGAAGTGTAAGGAGTTGTGGGCACAAGATTTCACTTTCTGATGCACATTATTTGTGTCTCTATTGCTTGGACCCTGTTCATTTAAATGTAGACTGTGAGGCTCGCAAAGTGTTTAACCCCTGTGCTTCGGTAAACCTCAAGAATAGACTCATTCTAAAGGGTCTTCTCCCTACGACCTTCTCAGAATCATTATCTGGAGCTTAACCCTCCAAGCCTGTCCGAAAAGAGCACAGGAAAAGGTAGTCTGATCCATCTGGTTCCTCTACTCTATCTTCTGATCTGACCATGGAGCCCGCTAACAAAGTGTCAAAAAGCTCAGATCCAGAGACTAAATCTTTGTATCCATCAGTGTCCGATGTCCGATCTGTTTGATCAGATCCCATAGCCTCCGATCCAAAACATTTACCTCAAACTAGGTATGCGTATTCCTTGTGCCAGTCCCTTTCTGACTGCCATCCAGTTTTTGGGAGAGACGCCAACATTCCAGGTCCCCTTCAGTGGCCTTATCCTCTTGTTCAGCCAGGAGCCTGACAGAATCTGACGTGGATAGGATGATGAAGTTTCTCTTGGCATAGATTCAGATGAGAGTTCACCCCAGTCCTACCCCTTCAGGTCAGGAGACCTTTACTAGTGCTATGCCACACATCTCAGCTCCTTCTCTGATCCGACAATGGTTTCGGAGACTTTGAATCCAAATCTTCTGTGACCTTCTGTGTCTGTTCCAAAGATTGCCATATCTTCGGCTCTGATACATTCTCTGAGTGCACCGGCATTGGACGACTCTCTGAGCCTAAGAGTCCTTGTCGGATCTGAGGTATTAAGAGTTGAATCCAAAGTAGTCAGTGCCTCTCATTGGATAGCTTGGCCCCGACTTCTGCCTCATGTGGACTGCCTTCAGGTCAGAGGGAGCAGATGGTATGGAAGTATTCTCAGCTCCACTGGCCTCCTTCTTCCCAGAGCACTCTGCCTTTGAAGTGATAGAGAGAGTTCTCTGCTTCTGCAGGATGGATGGTTCTACCCCCCCCCCTCAGATCTGCACTCTGGATCCTATACTTTCTGCCTTGAGCCTCATCATTCTACTGCACAGGGATAGCCAGCCCGAAGTCTCCATGCTACCCAGTAGGGTATACTTATTTCTTCTAATAAATCTCTGGAACATCCCACTGAAGTCCCTAAGGAGAGAAAGTGCAGGAGGCACTTAGACTCTCCTCAAGAGTCGGTCACTGAAGATGCCAATTTTGAGGAGGGGGAAGGGTCCCCAGGATCACCACCGGATGTCAACTTTGGAGACATCCTGGAAATTCTCAAGCAAAAGGCTGGTTGCTCTACCGATAACCCTTCCCAAGAGGAATCTGTTCTCCTGGAAGCCTTTGGGTCTGGCCCCTCTACCTCCTGGGTGACTCCGTCCACGCATGAGCTCATTGATGTGATCTCAAGGAGGACGTGGAAGGATCCCGACACTGAGCCGATCCCCAACAGACTAAACAGGATCCTGGCACTACCGAAAGGAAGAGAGGTTTGGAGCAAGAGAGTACTAGTAGATGCCATGGTCGTAGTGGTGGCCTCGAAGAAAGAACTTGCAGAACAGAGATAATCTGTCCATACCCCCTAACAAAGATGCCAGGACATTGAACAAATTTGGGAAGAATGTATGTGTTTCAGCAACCTTTGAACTTGGGTCACTGAATTATCTGGCATGCTTCGCTAGATTGCAGAGGGATTTGATTAAAGGAGACTCCAAATCCCTCTCTGGGACAAGTAATTCCAAGGCACAGAGCTCTCTTGCCTCATAGTTTGCTACCCTACATTCTATCAGAAATTTGTCCATGAGGCTCATTTCACATGCAGCTGAAGGTACCCGACGGGTAACCGGTTCAGGCATTTCCATTAGGAGGCATGCCTGGATGTACTTGTGTGATTTTGAGGAGTCCTTCAAGTCCTCCTCCATCATTGCACCATTTGATGGAAGTTCTCTGTTTGGCCCTAAGGTAAAGAACATTCTCCAAGTGTGAGCAAGATGGTAAGACCCTGTCTGAAATGGGCATATGTTTTTTGACCCCTGAAAGAACCTTCTGTAGGAATCAACCATTTGGTTGAAAAATGTGGTTTGGAAAGTCCCAGGGTCCTTTCCAAGATCCATGTGGTGATAGTTCCTTCAGGAGCAGAGAGAGAATCTCTAATGAAAGATGCAGCCCTTGTGGCAGAGGAGGTCTGGAGAACCGGGGGGTCTAGAGATTATTTCTCTGACCGACCCTGTCAGCACTCCTGAATGGAGGCCTGATTGGTCTACCTCTGGAGAAGTTGGGGCCATCTATCCCTGACTAGACATCACAAAGATATGTGATTATATAATTCTCTCTTCCCTACCGCCTCCTTTGACAAACAAAATTCCCAGTGTTCCACCCAGTCAGAGAAAAGCAGCAGCTCTAGAAATAAAAAAAAAAAAAAATCTGCTAGAAGAGTCATCCAAGAGGTACCCTTGACCAGAAAGAGTCCGGAACATATTGAAGATTCATTTTAGTGCCTGGAAAACAGGGGACTAGAGACCAATTTTGGATCTTAGCAATCTGAACACATCAGTTCAGTATACAAAGTTACAGATCGTTATGGTTCAGTTCAGTTTACCTTTCCTGCAAAAGGATGACAGGATGTGCTCAGATCTTCATTATGTGTACCATCATAACAAAATCTAGGTGATGCCTACACTTCCAGCTGGGATCCAGTCATTACTAATTCAGAGCACTGCCCTTTGGCCTCACCACTGCCCCCCAGGGTGTTCACCAAATGCATGGCAGTAGTAGCAGCTCGTTTGAGACTGCAGAGATTCCAGGTATTTCCATACTGGCTCATAACCGCTCTGACCAGGCATTTTGTAATCAAAGCATGTACTTCAGATTTGCTGTCATCTAGGGATTACCATCAACCACATCAAATCTCAGGTAGAACCATTTCATACAGAGTTCACAGGGGCCTTGTTCAACACAGCATCAGTGACAGCATTCCTTCACTTGTCAATGGTACATATACTACTCAGTTTCAAGTCAAAAAGTTAATTCGGAATTCTTCTCTATCAGCACTTTTGGTTCTGCAAGTGTTGGGGACAATGTCTGCTATGGTAGTTCTACTTCCGCTAGCAATATGAGAATTCTTCAATGGACCTTAGCAACACAGTGGTCCATTCTACATGAGTCTGTGTCCACCCAGATCAGAATAACTAAGGCATGCAAAAAGTATCTCTTCTGGTGGATTCGCTCAGATCAGATTATACAAGGCTATCCCTTTTATTCCCCCGTAGCCCAAGGCTACAATGACCATGGATGCTACCCACATTGGGACGGGGTAATTTCTTGGGAAAGACGGTCCAAGGCATTTGGTGCCCTGAAGAGGTCAACATGCACATCACTTTCCTAGAAATGAGAGCAGTACTGATAGCATTGCAGACCTATCAAGACTCGTTCCGTTCTGAGACTGTTGGGATTCAGTTGGACAATGTTAGTAGTAAGGTACATCAACAAACAATGAGGGACCAGATCTTTCCCCTTCTGTTGAAGCTGTGAGACTGTGGCAGTAGGTGATCTCATCCATCGATTTCTGATAGCAATTTACTTTCCAGGGGAATCCAGCATAATAGCAGATAAGTTGAGCAGGTCCATTTTGTTACTTCATGAGTGGTCTCTCAGCATGAGAGTTTCTGAAGATATTCCGTCAGTGGAGTCAACCTTGCCACGACCTCTTTGCATCTCCCCTCCGCAACCACGGCAGCAGGTTCTTTGCCCCCCCCCACACACACACACACGCACAGTTGACCCAGATCAGTGCCATCTCCCCAAATCCTTAATCCCCCAATTTCTTCAGATGCCTAAAGCCTTCAGAATTCAAGCATCTCTTCTGCCTCCCTATTTGCCCTATGAATTTTGCCTCCCCTTTTTTTTGCCCTTTGATTCACCTAGTTGGCCTTCCCCTCTGTCATTCTCCCCAACCCTCCTCACATTTCAGACTTCATGTAGACCACAGTTCAGGAGTAAGACACTCTGGCTTTCCGTACTTCTCCTGAAATAGAGGTAGCAAGGTTTCTCCACTTCTTCTCCGCTTAGACATCTTCCTCTCTTTCCACTTTCCCAATCAGTTTCCTAGGAATTAAAAGGTTTACCAGGAAGATTTTTTTTAGTAAACGCAAAAGTTTTTTTTTGTTGGAAATTTTTCTTACCTTTTTTCAGCACCAGTAAATTGTTCTTGATTTTCTGGCTACAGTCTTTAATGGGGATAGTTCCTCAACTGTTACAGCTTGCTGTCATTTCTAATTTCATATAGGAATTAATTTCTTAGCGCTTCCTTCTCAATTTTGTAAAGGAGATGTTAATTTAAACCCGATTCAATCACAATTTGGGATTTAAATTCATTATTACATGGAATTTACTCTTAGTTTATTTCAGCTTGACTCAGTCTGAACTTGAACCTTCTAACCTGGAAAATTATCTCTTTGGTAGCTATAACCTCTGCTTGAAGACTTTAACCTCTGCCTCTTTGTGAACTTTTTTATTTAATATTCCTTTTCCATAATATTAGGTAGAGGTAGGGGTGCCCTTTTGCCTACTTTGTGAGACAATTTTTTCCAGAATTTCCCTTTTTTTCCGTGTTTGTTTTTTTTCTGTTTATTTGTTTTTCTGGCATTAGCAGCAAATCATCTGAATTAGAAAAATAAAAAATAAGAAACATGTTAGAGAATTTGAGATTCATTCAGACAATTCTTCAATTTATTACAAGTTTCTTTTCTTTTTTTCTTTTACTTTGAGCAATATTTAAAAATTGTTTTTTTTTTTTTTGGGCCTTTCTTTTATTTTTTATAGCTTTGTTGTTTTCTTAAGAGGTTGAGGTTGATGCCTAGTACTACAGCACAACCAACCAACCATTCCTTTTACTAAAGGTGATGAGTGCAACAACATTAATCAGTCCATTAATCCAGTTTTTTTAACATTCATTCAACAACAGGTGAAGGTGAATACTTGTTACATTTATTGGGCGTTCAGTTACATTTACATTTGCATAGGGTTAGGACAAAGAAAAAAACAGATAAATTGTTTCTTGAAACTTTTAAATTCCATTCTTTTTGCAAAAGCAGTTAAAAAAGCTAAAATGGTTGTAACTTTAATTTATTTTTGTGGTATTTTAATTGGTTTTGTCTAACAAAAACCTGTGAGAGCAATTCAATGGCAGCATGGCAGCATCATCAGTATAGTATTTTCATTTATTTTATTCTTAGTGCTGCGGTAACTTGCACTGCTGTTGTACCTCCCTTACCTTTATTACTACAACAAATTGGATCTAGTCTCTCAAGGAAAAGCTTATCGGCTCCTCAACGGGTCTTGAATCCTTTTCCTTAGACTTGTCCTGGGATTTAGGTAGCTGGGACTCTGTCTCATTTGTTGAGGAATGAATGAAAATTGACAACATCAGATAAAGAAGTTATGTACTCAACGTAGTGTTCCATCTATGCTGCCCAATTTCATTATTTCTCAATTCCCCTCTGTTCATCCCCATAATTAGTTTACAATTAATTTCTGGAAGAATGAGAAGGTTATAAGGGAACCAATGTTCCTGTTTTTGAGCTCCAGGTAATGATTTCTAATACTAGTGTTCTAAGATTCCTGTGAAGCAACAGAGTCAGCAGACAAGCTCTGAGGTATGTTAGGGGAAACTACAGCATTATGGGTAAGGGAGGAGCTTGAGAGTTCCAGTAGCCACGAGCTGTGAAAAGCAGTTGAGTTTGGTCCGAGAGTTGGATCCAAAGTCGTTTGTTATGGAAGAATGAAAATAGACAACACAGATGGAACAGTATGGTGCATACATAACTTATTTTCTTGTAAGCCTTAACAAGCAGGACTCCATTCCTCATTTCTTTCTGCTTCAGAGACTTGTCCTTGTTGACTTTACTTTTCAGGGACACCATTTGATTTGCATTGTCACTACCCTGGAGACTTATTCTGATTTACTCTTTCCACACAGTGGTCATATAATGGGCTTGAAATGCATCTTTCTGTTGCTGATTCCATTACCTTTCTACTGTGCTTTCAGTTTAATTTCTCCCAAGTCTTTTGGGTTTGTAGTACCATGATGGGAATGAACCCCATTCCTAACCGAAAGTATGATTACATTTCATGAAATTAGTATTTTTTCAATCTTTGATGTTAGCCAAAAGTATCTTTACAGCACCTGCAATGTGCCTAGAATTGACTTGACTCCTGTGATTTATATGGAATTATACGTATCTGTAGCATATCTAAATACTGCTGAAATTTTTTTTTTTTTTATGAGATCCAATGAACCTACTACTATTGGAAATGGGCATTTTTTTCTTGCGTGTTGCCTGAGCTTCTTCCTGTAATCACTGGATGTAGCAATTTCAGTCATCAGTGCTACTTTTGTTTTCTTTTCATGTGCTAGTATGTCTGTTTTTCTCGCATCTATTTTCTGAACTGTTAGTAATGGGTGATCTAATTTGATGTGAACATCATTCTCTGTGATACTTTATGGCTCCTTTCCAATGCTTCTCAGCTACTTCAGTAATTTAATGTTTGCACAATTTCTAATGCAGCAGTCTTGTCACATTATTATGATTTCAGTATGCAGGCCTTATGTCATTAGTGTATCACACCCAGCAACAAGATGTGTGACCGTTTCCAGTTCTGTTTTACAGGACCTGCGTTTGTGTGTTTCTCCCACATTTTCAGTGGACTTTAACATGTACGTAGTCCACCAAACTGGGCTGACTGTCTTAACATTTCATCTTTTGGCTTAAATTCACTTTTCCTTAACCATTTCAGCTTCAGATCCTGATTGATATGAAGTTCATCAAGAGTTTTCTGTACTTGCAACTATATTTATGCCCTTTCCACATTTTTTGCCACCTTATCTGATTCTTCTCCTTAGATTTCTTTTGTTTTTGGCACATTCAGTTTGTCTGATTTTTTTTTTTTTTGTCTACATCTGGTTGGTTTCATTCCTGCTTGACACTGATATGCTTCTGCCTAACTAAGCAGGGAAGTAGTCATTTAGACTTCTCATGTTTTAAAACTTTCACTATGTTTGGATTTGGTGAAATCAACAGATATGTATGTATTCCTACGATTGTACATCTATACATGTAAACAGTTTTGAGGAGGCCCACACCTCCTTCAAAACGAGAAATTTATAATCATGGTGTATACTTATTTTTATATTTAATTTTAGAAGCGTGAAGAGTTTTTCTTTTCCTTTCCAGCTATTCCAATACCCTTTGGGGCCAGTCACTGCAAAACTGTAAGTTAGAACAGGAAGAACAAATTGGTTTACAGCTTGAACTTTGTTCCTAGATGTCAGGGCTGTTTTAGTCTTCCAAAATATTCCTTACTAAGTTTTATTCACATTTGTTTGATTGTTGATTCTTCATCAATTCCCAAATATTTATACACTCCCTCTTGCTCAAGTTCTTTTATGTCCCATTCCTGTCCTAAACTGATGATCTGATAATATCAATCTTCATTTTATCCTTGACAGATGGGTTTGGTTCTGATATCGGAACCAACTTGGCCGTTACTACAGCTTGTGTCAGCCAAACATCTCTCGAGCTTCATCTCTACCCACAATCCCGCTCTCTCAATTACCTCCGATCTCGTTTGCTGCTTTCAGAAACTGTCTCATTTAGTTACTGCTCTTGAGCTTTAGTGGGTTTACATAATTCTGTTGTCCTTTTCTCAGAGTTTCTTCCATCTTTAATTTTTCTTCTTGCACTTAGTGTAATCTTTAAAGTAGCATAGTTGATGCATTTTTCCCTTAGTTTATTTCCCACCGTCGTTGTTGATAATCCCCCCTCCCCCGTAGCTCTTCTCTCTTTCCCGTAGACACTTGTGTACTACTTTGGCTGTCATTGCTGATAGTCTCTTATCCCTATTCTTTCCTTTTAAAAATTTATATAAAAATAATAATAGTAAAACGTTTTCTTTCCTCTGCCAATTCTCTCTTCTGTAGTGTGAGTGGTTATTTTCTACCCTTTTCTACTCTTGTTGATATGGCTGAGAAGGGTAGGGGCCCCTCTGGTTTTAAAAATGCCAGAAGTGTTGGCCATAAAATGCCCTTGTTGGATTTTCACTCTCTCCATCTCTGTGTATATTGTCTTGGCCCCCTCCATTTACAAGAAGACTGTAGCATTTGTCATACCTTTAGCCACCGATCCCTTGGAGAAGGGCAAAATAAGCGTATTTTAAAAGGTATGCATCCCTCAGGTTTTGGTGAAGCCGTATCTTCTGTCAAAAAGTGAAAATGGACATTTCATCATTTTCGTCCTCATCTTCTGTGGACAATGGCAAGAAAAGAAGTGTTTTGGTTCTGACCTCCCCGTCCATTCCAAAAGCAAAAAAAATTGAAACCCTTGGTTCCGAAAGTCTAAAAGGAACCGCAGACCTGTCCTACTGACACACTGGTGCCGACATCTACTCCAGCACTAATTGTTATTTCAAGGCTTTCGAAGTCAAAGACCTGAATGCAGGAAATTACTGCTGCTTCAGCTGCTTTGATCAAGGACATATTGCCTAGAACTACCTATTCACCTTCTATTGATCCTTTTGCTGGGGAGCTCCCAGAAGTTTTTCTGCAGATGTCCAAGTCCTCTTCTACTTTGGTTTGCTCCACCAGAAGTCTTTCCGAACTCGACATGGAGAGGCTAGTGAATAAAATTCTGTGGGCTAGAGGACTTTCAGGCCTCCTTTCGTTTCCAACCCCCTTGGGTCTTGGCAATGAAACTTTTTATCCCACTAACTACTCCTCCTCTAACCTCCTCACAGGTCTTGGAGTCATTGGTTCCAGATCTCAGCACTGACTACTGGCTCTGGAGTGGTTTGCATCTTCAGAACCAGTAGTTACCAATAAGCTCTTCAGTTACTTTGGAACTGGAGACCTCCTGGAGTCATAGCTACCCTGTCAGTTCCGTGGAAGATCTCAACTCCAGTTTTTTCAGAGCTGTCCCTGCTCCTCGGAGCTTCGGCTTGAGTTTGTTCGGCTCCAGCTTTAGTCTCAAGGGTCAGTTTTTCAGAGCAGGGAGTGACCCTGGTTCCAGGACAGTCTCTCTCTGTTCTGGTCTCCTTTCCCTCTTCAGGTGGGTCAGCCTTCGAGGCTATGCACAGGGCCGTTTCTGTTGCAGAGACTCTCAGCGCCTTCTCCCTTGGAACAGGTACTCTCCTCTACTTCAGTTTTTCCTCTTGCCTCTCCACTGGGACAGCGGGTGCTGAAGCCTCAGGTTTCACAGGCTCAGATGCTGTCCTCTTCTGATATCTCACAGTGAACAAAAAAAATTAACTCTGCACACACTGTAAGAATTTCAAAGAATTTAATCGCAAAGCTTTCAGATCCGTAGATCCTTCCTCCATGCTGAAATACTTCACTATTTACATCCATTAAAGAACACTTGCAATCAGTCAAGTAAACAGTTAAAAACCCACCAATCAAAACCTTTTATTCATTTTAAACAAATCTACTTACGTTTCAAGACTGGTTTTAAACTGACTAGTATTAATACTGTGAACCCTATCAGCACAAAAACTGATAATCCACTTGTGCTCATAATTCAAGTTTATTATCCATATCACCTCATCTTAAATTCTTATTCAATACTTCAGTAACTCTAAAAACAAACGTATGATCATTTACATAGTCACAAAAATGCTCAGCGAGAGCATTAGTCTGGTTAGACCTGCGTATATCAAACTTGTGTTCTGTAATGCGTTCTTTTAATTTCCTACTTGATTTACCTATATAAAAGCAATGCATTCTTCACACATTGCAAGGTAGATGATACAGGTATTGCATGTGTGATGCCCCTCCACTGGCCCGGTAATCCAGGAGCTCAGTAGTCACCACTGGCAATAGTGAGGAATGTACACAATGGGAAGATGACAAGTACACACACAGTAAAGTACAATTTAGCTTAAGAGCACACAGAGATCACAATCAGTCTGGGGCTGGTTTCTCCCTCTTTCTGCAGATCGCCAATAAGACTCCCCACTGGCACAGCTGTAGAAATGAGTCCTTAGCCAGGGTTCCAAGCCAAGTTCTCCCAACACACTCTGTCCAATCAGTGTTTCGTGTCCCTGCCCAAGTAGCTGACACACACATGCACTGTGAGATTTGATATATACACACAAACACACACCTGGAAAAGACTGGTACAAGTTTACTAACTATGCACCTTTATGCCCAGACTAAAAGGTAGTTATCACTGCCACCAGAACCTCTTATCAGCTACTTTAAGGCCCTTACCAAAGGGTGACCAATCCTACTGTGTAATGTTACTATTATCTAAATGGTAGTCTGACCAAGAGCAAGGCTATTTAGGAGTGGCCTGTACAGTGTCACGAAATACATACTCTAAGAGCTTAAATATGTCTCACAAATAGCCACAAAGATAGGTTTAAATATACTTAATAAATAATAAGAACAAGACAATGCTCAATCAGCACAGTTACTTCAGAGATCAAAATCACAGGAAATATTTTAAAACAACATTGCAGGGCAGTCTCAAATACAGGAAACATCTAAACTAATATGTACTATATTCCTATCTATATCTAAATATACTGTACCCTAAATAACTTTCAGAGCAACACGCAGGCAGAAGTGCTGAATGAATGTTTCTAGGTCCAAGGCAAGAAACAAAATGCCTAGTCTCCCTCTGAGAGTCTTCTTAAGTTAATATCAAATATTACTGCTGGGTTAGCTTGGATGACATCACTTTGTCACCTGACTTTAGTTCCCAAGATACCGCCATTGTCAAAAAGTACAAGCATTTTTAGCATTGCTCTGAAATATACATATTTTTCAGAACCTTGCAGCTGCTAGGAAGTCGTATAGCAATAAAACTTTACATTTTAAACTTGGTAATTACTTCTCATCAAGACAAAAGAAAAAACTTCTAGCTGTAGACATCCTGTCTTCATTGAAACTAACTTTTATTGCACATCGTACAGCACTTAATTTCAACTTATTTTCTTGAAGTGTTGTAAGCTAATCTGTGTTCCAGCAGGGTATGTTGTGATTACATTCTTGAAGCTCAGTACTGTGCAAACCCTGTTCAACACACACAAGCCTTATCTTATGTAGTTTAATATACACATAACATATAGTTCTCTTACATTTGCAATACAAGCATATGAATCATGTTGATATTCACAAATGACCTATGATTATTTACAAACTTCCACATAGCTGGCCTGGCAGTGTCACCGCATGTAGCAGAACAGTTAAAATACATACTTTTTACCTGTACCTTAATGCTCAACAAGTGGGAGGAAGAATTTATATATAATGGCCCTGATATACATAGAATATTATTTTTTTAAGAGATTTGTGGACAACCTATTTCTGTTATGGAAAGGAACTGCCTCTCAATTGTACACTTTTCTTGAATTTATGAATGGGTCAGCTGTTTGAAGTTTGAAATGAAATATTCCAAACTTCCGATTCAGTTCTTAGATGTGCTAATTAGATTTGATGCAGGCACTATATGTACAAGTATATTTAAAAAGGAAGTACAGATGAATTATCTTCACAATAAAAGTGTGCACGCTAGACATGTTTTTTTACAGGAATTGTGTAAAGCCAATTCCAATGTGCTTATAGGTTAAACACTAATGATAGTTTGCAGTCAACAGGTAGATGAAATGATATAGGAGTTTAAAGACTGGGATTATGAAGTGAATTTATTTTTGTTGTTGATGTGAGTTTATATGTACTAACAAAAAAATCAGACATTCATTTACAGGTAAAGAATATGTATTCAACTGTTTTGCGACATGCAATTCCTGTAACATCATCTATCTTGCAGCATGTAAAAAATGCAATGTTTTTTATATAGGTAAATCAAGAAGAAAATTAAAAGAACCCATTACTTAAGTCCGATGTATGCAGGTCCATCCAGACTAATGCAATAGCTAAGCATTATTCTGACTAGGGAAATGATCATACTTTTGTTTGTTTCAAGAGTTACTGAAGTCTTGAATAAGAATTTAAGATGGGATGATATGGATAATAAACTTGAATTATGGGAGCACACGTGGATCATCACACTTCTTGCTGATCGGGTTCCCGGCATTAATACTAGTGTGAGTTTAAAACCAGTCTTGAAACTTAAGCAGATTTGTTTAAAATGAAGTGTTTATTGAAATGTTTTGATTGGTGGGTTTTTAATTTTGTTTCCTTGATTGATTGTGTTATTTAATAGATGTAATTAGTGAAGTGTTTCAGCACTGAGGAAGGATCTGTGGATCTTAAAGCTTTGTGATTAAATTTGTTGAAATTCTTATAGCGTGTGCAGAGTTTGTTTTTGTTCAATATTTGTTTTTTACGTACACTCTGCTTAACCATAGTGCAGCTCCATTTGTTTGTTTTAACTTCTGACACCTCCCCAGATTATCCCCCTGAGGAGGTCCCTCAGAAGAAGTGCCAAAAGGAAGCACTTGGATTTCCCCAGGAATCTGTCACCAAGGAGACAGATTTCGATGAGGGGGAAGGGTCCCCACAGTCACCTCTTAAAGATGTCTCATTTGGAGACATCCTGGAAATTTTCAGAGTGGTGGTTGGAATTCCGAAAACCCTTCCTCTGAGGAATCTGTTTACCTGCAGGCTTTCGACACCCACCCGTCTACCTCTTGGATGACACCACCCACTGATGAACTCATTCAGTTGATTTCACAGCTGGCATGGAAGACTCCATACACCATCAAGCCCATCCTTAAAAGACCTGATAAAATACTATCCACCCCTGAAGATAACAGGTCTGGGCCAAGGGGTTAGCTGTGAATGCTATAGTCATAGCGGCCTCCACTAAAAAGGAACTTGCTGAGGAGAGTTCCCCTCTCCATCCACCCAACAGGAGTCTTGGAGTATGGACAGATTTGGAAGCGGGTGTACGCTTCATTGATAGTCACTGTAAGGTCCTTGAATTTTTTGACACATTTCATGACACTGCAGCAGGATATGATTAAGGAATTGGCAGACACCCTGGTGGGAGCTGTAGCTGAGGGAGCCCAAGAAAAAAGTGGCTTCCCAGTTAGCCACCTTGGAGTCAGTGTCCAGTTCATCCATGAGGCTGATTGCTCATGCAGCCAAAGGTATGTCCAGAGCAGCGGGTACAGATGTAGCCATAAGGAGACGTGCCTGGATGTGCCTGTGTGACTTTGCGGAACCATTCAAGTCTTCTTTCATCAATCCTCCTTTTAACGGAACAACTTTCTTTGGCCCTTCAGTAAAGGAGACTTTATCCAGGTGTAAGGAGAATGGTACCCTTTCTGTTGTGGGCGTACATTTCTCCACCCCCCGGGGGGGCGTTTTCCAGGAACCAAAGAAGCAGTGGAAAAATGTGGTTCAAAAAAATCCTAAGGGCCTTTCCAAGACGCATGGAGGGAGTTTCCCGAGGGCATAGGGGGGAACCAAAATGGAAGGCACTGTCCTTGTGGCAAAGTTGGTCTGCAAAGTCAGGGCTTCAGGGATTCCTTCCTTACAGCATTCCTGAAGTGAAGCCCAATTTTCTTCTTCTGGAGGCAGTCGGGGGGGATGATTATCCTTGCACCTTAACACCTGGATAAATTTAACAGCAGATTCTTGGGCGCAACAGATCATTTCCAGAGGTTCTATTCCCTTTTCTTGCCCTCTTTTACTCAAGAAAATTCCTGATGTTCCACCCAGTCAGAGGGATTCAGCAGTGCAAGAAATCCGAAAACTGCTGGACAAAAGGGTCATTAAAGAATTCTCACCAGATCAGAAAGGATCCAGAGCCTACTCAAGATTCTTTTTAGTGTCAAACAAGACAGGCGACTGGAGACCCATTTTGGATTCAGTGTGCTGGGCAAATCTGTTCGGCAAACAGTTCCAGATGGTCACAGTACAGTCCAGTCTTCCCTTTCTGAAGAAAGATGACTGGATGCGCTCAGTAGACTTCAGGATGCATGTTATCATATTTATTTTATTTTATTTTACATTTGTTGACCGGGATAGTCAGACTGGATGCATGTCCATTTTCAGAGGAGGCCCGGGGAGAAAAGCTCCAAGGGTAAGCAGATACAGCATTACATAATACCAGCATTACATATTACAAACAGATTATTTACAGAGATTACATAAGTAAGCAAGTTAAACAAGTTCCACAGGTTAAAGTTAGTCCTGAGCACAAGTCAGGATTAAATTAAATTACACAGTAAACTGGTTAACAGATTTTACACATTCGAGTTAGCCAGGCTTGATACATTGACATAGCCAGTTAAGTGACAAATGTTGTTTGAGTCTAGTTTTAAATTGACCTAAGGTGGAAAGTAAGGTAATATCAGCTGGAAGTGAGTTCCAGGATCTACTTACAGAGTTTGCAAAGAGAGAATCACCGGCTGTGTTATTAATTTTGCTAGTCTGAATTAGTAGTTTGTTAGAGGATGAAGCGGTCTAGGATTGTTATAGGGGTGATAATATTTTTAAGTGCAGGAGTATTGTCCGGATTATAGAGGATTTTATAGGCCATAATCAGTTGGTTATACTGGATTAGGCTAGGTAGTTCAAGCCAACCAAGCTGATTTAGATTGATGCAATGATGTGTCCTAAAAGGCAGCCCAGTGGCAAACCTGGCAATGTGGTTGTAGCAAATTGAGAGTTTGTTAAGGACAGTCTTGTTCAAATTCAGAGTAGAGGGATGCATACAGAAGGGTTGAAAGAAGGAGAGAGCGAGCTATGACAATTTTAGCTGGAGGGGTTAGGAAGGCTTTTATTCTGTAAAGTGACCCTAGTTTTTATTGATGGTTTTGATAGTTTGGTTAACATGTAGGTCAAATTTGAGATTATTGTCTATGATGACACCTAATAGTTTTGTAGATGGGTCAGGGAGATTATTGTGCCATCATTTGATTTTATGGTAAAGGTGAAAGCGGTAGACCTACGTGTTGGTGAAAATAACAGCATTTTAGTTTTTGGGATTTAGGATCAGACGATGTTCAGAAAGCCAGTTTTCTATTATATTAAAGGTGGTCTGGGTAGCTGACCATAACTCTACTGGAGATGTGGCTGAGCAAATCAGAGTAGAGTCATCAGCATATTGGATACAGCTGACTTTTGGGATGACCGTATAAAGGTCGTTAATGTATAGTATAGAGCCTTGTGGTACTCCGAGGGTGTTAGGTAGAAGGTTAGAGAGTTTGTTCTGCCAGAGGACAGCCTGCTGTCGACCATTCAGGTAGGATTGAAACCATTGGAGGGCTCCAGTATCTAGACAGAATGTTTGCAGGGTGTGGATTAAAAGTTGGTGATCAACCATATCGAATGCCTTGGAAAGATCCAAAAAGAGGGCTGAGGATATATAATTATTGTTGCAATTATGGTTTATGGTGTTAGTAAAGGCTAGGAGGGCTGAAGTAGTGCTGTGATGAGGACGGAAGCCATGCTGAGTGTCTGCCATAAGGCGATTTTGGATTAGGTGGTGCATGAATTGTCTATGAATACATTTTTCCATAATCTTTGCAAGTGGAGAGTATAGCTATTGGCCTATAATTGGAGAATTCAGCAGAGCTGTCTCCTTTGTGAAGTGGGATTACATAGGATATTTTCCAGATGTTGGGAATTTTAGCTTCTACTATGATTCGATTGATTAGTATTGAGACTGGGTAAGCAATAGCATCAGCTGATTTTTGTAGGTACTCTGCAGGAGTTGATCAGCAGAAAGTGTAGGGGGTTTTAATTTTTGATCAAGGTACGGATAAGTGAAGTGGCGACTGGTTGGAAGCTGAACGCAAGTAGGTTTCTAGGGGTGCTACTTTCAGGACCAGGGGAGCTAGGAGGTAGTTGGCTAGCTAGGGCTTGAATTGTCTCCGTAAAGAATTGGTTAAAACTATCAGAAACATCTTCAGGGGTTTTATCAATAGTAGCAGCAGGGATTGGGGTTGAAGTTTGTCCAGGATGTAATAGATTATTTAAACCTGCCCAAAACTTCTGAGGGTTATTTTGATATACTTTCTGTAAATTACAGTAGTATTGTTTTTTGTCTTGTAAAATTGATTTTTTGGTTTCATTCCTGGATTGCCTGTATTTAATGTGATCTTGAGGGTCTTTAGAAGAACGCCATAAAGCCCATGCTTTGTTTCTAAGGGTAATTTTGAGTTTAGACTCTATAGAAAGCCATGGTACAGTTTTTGCCTTGGTTCTCTTTGAACAAACAGGTGCATGCAAATCAAGGATCTCAAGGACTTTGTTGTTAAAGTATGCTTCCTCTAAGGGGAGGTGTTTTAGAATAGACCAATTACATGAGTTTAGTTCTTGTTGGAATTTGGCAGGGTCAAAGTTTTTATTGTTTCTAACCTTTCTGAGTAAGGGTTGTTGGGAATTAATGGTTTTGTGCTTAATTACATATGTGAGAAGGTGATCGCTTAGGCCATTAAGGAGGGTACCAGAGGTGTACAGTTGGGGGTGACTGTTTATGAGTACCCAGTCAAGTATACTTTCTTTTTGGTTGGGTTTACCTATCCTGGTAGGGGTGGATATGATTTGTGTAAATGCATGCAGGTTAATATGGGTGGTTGGGGATTCTAAGGAACAGGTGCCCCAGTCTATGTTAAAGTCTCCAAGTAGTAGGGTTTCTTGGGGGTAGTGACATGATAACCAGTGCAGGATATCTTCAAATGTAGATGATATTAATGCATTTATTTTTATTAAGTTGCAGTTTGGTGGCAAGAATCTCAGAGTTATTAATCTGAGGAGGTTGTATTACATCTATGGTGACATTCAACTCAGATTTATAGAGTATAGCTACCCCACCCCCCTTTCCTCGAAGCACAATGTTGTACCCAGGTGGTAACACTTCATTGTCTTTAGTGTTAGGTTTTAACCAGGTTTCAGATAAACAGAGAATCTCAGGGGAGTGGACATCCAGAAGTGCATGCAATTCATGTACCTTGTTATTAATGCTTCTAATATTGAGATGACAGACTAGGAGAGAGTTAGTTGGCCTATAAATTGTAGGTTTGTAGCTTAGATTACAAGTAGAGGGGGTATGTGTATCTGAAGTGAGTGGGCCAGGGTTGGGGTGAATATCACCACCAAGTATTAGTATATAGGAATGCATAAATGCTCCAGAAGGTTCCTCCGCTTCTGGCTGGGAGCCAGTCTTTACCAATTCAGAGTTACTCCCCTTTGGTCTAACCACAGCCTCCAGGGTGTTCACCAAATGCATGGTAGTAGCAGCAGCTCACTTGAGACTGCAAGGATTCAGAGTGTTTCTTTACATGGACAGCTGGATCATAACCGCTTAAACCAGGCATCAGTTAATAGTAGCCAGAGATTACACCCTCTACAGCTGCACCCATCTGGGGATTATGGTAAATCTCGAAAAATCATATTTAATGCCACTGTAAAATTTAGAATTCAGAGGGTCTGTACTAAATACTCAAACAGTAGCATCCCTTCCTCCAGAAAGACTTCAGAGAATAGTGGTACAAGTTCAAAAGGTAATCCATAGAAAAAGGGTTCCAGCCTGACTAATCTTGCAAGCTCTAGGGTCGATGGCAGCTTCAGTAACTCTTGTACCTTTAGCCAGGTTACATATGAGAATTCTGCAGTGGCTACTAGCTTCCCAGTTATCTGACCTCTAACAACCATTGTCATACCAAACGCTGATCACCAGTTGTCACAAAACATATGATCTTTGGTGGGTACATTCCAAATAAATTCTCCACTGTTGTCCTTTTGTTCTTGCAGAGCCCACAGCCATAGTGACCATGGATGCCTCCCGTATGAGGTGGGGGGGGACATTATCTGGGCAAGACGGTCCAAGGTCCCCATTAGAGGCCAACTTGCACATCATTGTCTTGGAGCTAAGAGCAATGCTTCTTGCATTGCAGGCCTTTCAGACTTCCCTTACTCAGGGGACTAGTGCAATTTAAACAGACAATATGTCAGTGGTTCGATACATGAACAAGCAAGGAGGAACCAACTCTTACCCCTTTTGTTGAGAAGCCCTCAGAGTGTGGCAGCAGGCAACCTCTTCCAACCGCTTTCTAATAGCAACGCACATTCCAGGGAGTTGCAGTGTGATTGCAGACAAGCTGAGCAGATGCATCCTTCAGCCTCACGAGCCTACTTTAAAGGTTGCTTTTGCACATTTATTGAGACCAAATGACATTCTTATTGTCTGAAAAAGTTTTGACCACTTTCAATTCCTCATCTGATGAACTATACAATTTTACATCTACAAAAAGAAAAGTCAACATTTGGTTGTACTCTGGGATCCAAATTGTAGCCGTGACCTAATCTGTCAATTAGACAGCTTTAATAGGTTAAGGGCAAGACAAAAGAGCAGAGGTGACAGTCACTCTGGAATATCCCCCTTTAAAGTGTTATCCCTGGAATAATAATTTGTCCTTTGTCGTGGCTTAACTGCAAAGTGGTTTGCCAATATTTTATGGTTGCTGTAGTGTAATTGATCAGTGTAGGGTGTAGCTTACACATTTCTAAGCACTCTTTTATCCATGAATGTGGGATACTGCCAGGTGCTTTTTTATAGTCTGTCCATGTCATACTTCGATTCTTCCCCTTTTTACAGTTTTCTGTTGACTTTAACAACAAATGATCCTTTGTTTTATAGGACTTTCTTTTGTTACCCTTTTTTGTTCTATTGCCATGTTTGAGTTTTCTTCTGATTGTAAACTTTGTTGGCATTAATTCCAGTGTATAGTTTATATGTTGCCAGAAGGAAAGTTTTTGATTTATACTTTTTAGGGTAACTTGCAGATTCGCTGTTAAGTAGGAGCATTGTTTTTCCTGTTAACCAGGTTGGTGTCTTTTTGGGGTGCGCGTACAAACAGTTCTTATTCATGGCTAAATCTTCATATAAAGATGTTAATACTTTTAGACAGAAGTTGGGTATTGTGTCTGGGCCTTTGGTTTTCCAGTTAGGACCTTTTCTTAACTTTGTATCTGACATTGTTGTCTTCGTTTGATCTTCAACCTGTGGGTATAGGCACAGACATCAGTGCTGAGCCGGCCATATCCAAGCTACGGTGCTGAAACTAAGCTCCTCCCCCACCCATAATGCCCCTGTCTCCTCCATCCCTTCAGATCTCGTTTGCCACTATTCCCAGCTACAAGTGAGTCGTGTGAATTCCATCTTGAGCTTTTTTGTCTAGTGTTGGGATTTTCTTGGTACTCTGGTACTATTTAAAGTTTTCCTATAACCTTCTAAACTTTCCCCTACCCTTCACTTTTTGCGCAGAGTGTTTCTATTGTAGTTTTCTTCAGTAGGTTCCCCTTTCTTGTCCTCCTATCATGGCTGACAAGTCGGACAAGTCTGAGAAGGGTGAGGGATTTAAGAAATGTACTGGGTGTGGGTATAAACTCCCACCCTTGGATGGTCATTCATTGTGTGTAGTATGTTTAGGTGCTCCTCACCTAGACACTGGGTGTTCTATTTGTGTAGGTTTTTCCTCTTGTACCCTAGTGGACAGGAGAAACAAGTTAATATTAGTGTTTGATACCCAGTTCTTCTAGTGCGGGTGCAGGGACTCAACCTCCTGGTAAGTAGCCTGAGAGCAAAAGCAGGGACATGGTCAAGAAGGCAGGGAGAGAGAGAGAGGGATAAATCCAAAAGCATGAGCAGGCCTAGGTTATTGTTCCGTCAGCCTAGGTTCTTGCCTAAGCCCCCGGAATTGGCCTTGCCTAGGCACCACTCCATGCCTACTTCTGTGGCTTCCTTTGCCAGGTCCTTCCACAGATTTTCAGAGAAGTGAGGAGAAGAGGAGAAGTGGATCAGTTGTTGAGACAGATGTTCTTCGTGTTTCATTGTTGCAGTCATCACGCTTGGTTTATCTGCCTTGCAGGTAGCCTCAGTCAGCCCAAAAACTAGACTCCTGGGATTTCTGCGTCGGATGCTGTCGCCTCTTCCATGACGTCAGGTCATCAGGGTATAAAACATGCAGCCATTACATCAGCCTTTCTTGCTGCTTGGGAGCCCAAAGCAGTAGCAGTTTGCAAGTGCCGGTCGGCCGCTACCTGAAATGTTTGTTGTTCTAGTTTCAAACCTGAAGTCTTCTAAAGCAAAGTTCCCCATTCAGGATCCTTTTTTCTTGCTCTAACCGATGTCAGAAAAAGGTAACAATTGTCTTGCCTGTGGAAAGCAAATGCCTCACAATGATTTTCATTCTTACTATGTCACCTGCTTAGGCCCAGACCACGATGTTCCTCACTGTCGATTTTGTGCCTTGTTCAACGCCTGAACTATTTGTCGTCGGGCTATCTTTGTCGCATAATTCTGTGCTCTAATTCTCCGTATTCCAAAATGGCTTCGATAAGCCATCTGACTGTCGCCAGTCTGCCGGTACTCAGTGAGGCACCTTCAAAGCCCCTGATACCCGCTTCTACAGATTCACAGGCCTCTACTGAGACCCATTCGGGTCCAGTATGCCATGAGATGCTGCTTCGACTATGGAACCTGCGGATGTCTCTGCCTTGGATGGGTCCGAAGCCGCTGTGCAGGCAACTGCTTCTGAGGGTGTATTCAGACCTTCTGATCGTATTAAACTGACAACTTCATTTCTGACTAAAACTACCGAGTTTCCCAGGCCCAGAGTTCGCACTATGCCTAGGAAACAGACAACCAAAGTGCATTCTCAAGCTCACACGCCACAGAAACAAATGCTTAGAATGGCTGAAGACCTTATTACTTTAATAAGGGGAAGCCAGCCTTCCCCCTCTAAAAGACAAAGAACTGATTTTCCTTCTGATTCTACAGACCATGAGTCCGATGACTTTGACCCCTCTGATTACCAGGACATACCCTTATCTACCTGTGAGGATTCCAATGCAGAGGATTCCATTCCCTCTGCCTCCCCTCCAGAGGACTTTTCTTTTGGTGAAACCTTGCAAACCCTAAGAGAGCATTTCCGCTGGGAATGCCAGGACTACCCACAGTCCAAAATGAAACTCAGAGAATTTTTATACTTGCCTCAGCACAGGTCTCTAGCTATACCCCCTGCCCTGGATATTGTAGATATTTTCATGGAATCCAGTCTTACCCTGATACTTTACCCCCAGCTCCTAGAATGCCTGATGGGTACTAAAGAGTACCTGACTCTCACAAATTTCTCTTTAAAAATCTCACTGAGGATCCAGAGACCATTTCCCAGGGACCTAAAGGTATTAAGGCTATTACAGCCAAAAACCCTACCCCTTCGGACAGGGATTCTAGGGCTTTCGACAGATGGGGTAAAAGGTAGATACCTCTGCAACTCTTGCCATTAGGGCTTTAAATTGCCAGTTTCACATGTTGAAGTACCAGCAGCATATTATAGAACTAATTAAACAAAAATGTTGATTCCTGATTGTGCAGAACATAAAGATTTACAAGAGTTGATGCATTCTGCAAACCAATTTGGTAAATATACTTTGCAGTGTGGTTTTGATGACTTCGAAGCATCTTGCAAGGCTGCTGTCACTGGGTCTGTTCTGAGAAGGCATTGCTTGGCTGAAGGAACAAATCTCGCCAGACCATGTCAAAGCAAAATTACTAGATGCACTTTTAAACCAAGAATGTTTGTTTAGCACAAAAGCAGTAGTAGTTCTTAAAAAGATGAAGGAAAAAGCTAAATCTATACAAACTGGTAAAGATTTCGTACAGGTACAGTCACCTAAATTCAGTAGGCATTGGCCTTCTAAAAACTGGTCCTTTTCCAGTACATCCCAGATCTTGTCAGTCCTAACCCAGGGGCAATTGACCACAAAGACTACAGTCTCAGGGTATGCACAGATCTAAACAATGGAGTGCTCCCACCTCAAAAACAGGGAGTGGTACGCCACCCGCTTATGGTAAAAGCTCACATTGACGTCTTTCATCCTTCCCAGTTATGCCCAAGTAATTGCACTCCTCAGAGGAAAACCCGCCCCGCATGCAAAACACTTGGAGTACATTACCCAGGACCGATGGGTCTTACACATTGTATCCCAGGGATACAGGTTCTTCTTCCACTCACTACCAACTCCAAGCGGGTTCCAGACCTTCCTCCAAACCAGTGGGCAGAGGCCCAAAAGCAAGTACTTTCTCTTCTCAGTATCAGGGCTGTTCAACCTGTTCCAACAGAGACAAGGGGACAGGGTTTCTACTCCAGACTGTTCCTGGTGCCCAGAAAAGCGAACTCTCTGCACCCTGTCCTGGATCTATCAATTCTCAACACCTTCCTGTTGGTACCAAAATTCAAAATGTTTACACTCCAGCAGCTGCTTCCCATGCTAGCCAAGGACTTCTGGCTGGTCACCGTAGACTTAAAAGAAGCTTATCTGCACATCCCCATAAGGGAATCTTGCAGGAAATGTCTATGTTTCAGGGCAGACTATATCAGTTCTCTGCACTTCCTTTTGGCTTATTTACTGCGCCCAGGGTATTCACAGAGTGCTGGCTCCAGCCATTGCATACTGCAGGCAGAGAAATATTCAAATTTTCCCATACTTGAATGATTGCCTGATTCAGGCGGACAGTCCGAAATTGCTACTTCAGCACCTGATGTTTGTAAAGAGTCTCCTAACTTCTCTGGGGTATACCATCAACAAAAAGAAATCGCATCTGGTACCCAGCCAAAAGATTGTATTCCTGGGAGCAAGCTTGAACACAACTTCCCAGATGGAATTCCTCACTCCAGAAAAGCAGGTTTATTTGACAAATTTCTTCAAACTACTGGCCACCAAAACCCAGCTATCTGCAAGAAAAATACTGCAAGCCCTAGGGTTCATGACCTCATGCATTCTCTTAATTCCATATGCAAGACTGCATACAAGGAAAAAGTCTCTGGTGTCAACTTTCTCAGGACCTGGAAACAGGGATTCCTATCATTACTTGCCTAAGGACAGAGTTCCTTTGGTGGGCAGAGGCTTGCAACCACAACGAGGGACTCCCTTTCACTCAACCCCTCGCCGCCCAAACCCTGACAACAGACTCATTAGACTATGCATGGGGGGGCTCACATGGCAGGCAAATGCATTCAAGGCAAATGGAGCCCAGGACAAATTCACCTGCATGTCAATCAAAAAGAAATGTTAGCTGTACAGAATGCACTGATAACCTTCAAATACCTTATCCTTCCAGGACAACTCTTGATAAAGACTGACAACACCACAGTTATGTGGTACCTAAACAAACAGGGGGAACCCCTTCCTACCCACTCTGCAGGTTAGCCATGGCTCTGTAGAACACAGCCTTGAGCAATCAAGTGCACCTGCAAGCTCATTTCCTGCCAGGCAAACAAAATTCACTGGCAGACGACTTGAGCAGAAATCTACTGGACCCACACGAGTGGAAACTGGAACCCAACTCATTCAAACTTCTAATACATAGGTGGGGGACACCAGAGGTGGACCTTTTTGCCTCCCCCCAAAAACATCAATTGAGCAAATTTTGCACCAGAACTTCCCACAGCCAAGCATGGAAAGTGGATGCCCTTTCCTTTACATGGGAAAACCTCTCAATCTATGCCTTTCCCCCTCTGCCCCTTCTCTCAAAAGTACTACTCAAGATCAAACAGGACAGGCCAAGGACAATCGTTATTGCATCAGACTGGCCACGCTCGCACTGGTACACACTCCTACGCAGTCTGACAGCAGTGCCACCTACATCAGATCCCCTCTCTGCTATCCCAGTAGGAGGGACATATTTTGCATCCTCTGCTGCAAACCCTGAACTTTGCAGCTTGGCTTATTCCCTGAATACATCACCAGCAGCCATCAGCAAACAGGTGCTGGATGTCATCCTTGAGGCCAAGAGGCCTAGTACTAGGAAATCCTATTCAGAAAAGTGGAAAAAAATAATGTTCTTGGAGCCAGTCTCAAGGAAAGGACACAGCTGTGCCCACCTTACCTCAAATCCTAGATCGTCTAGAAGAGCTGCTCGACAAAGGCCTGTCCTTCTCATCAATTAAGATTCATGCCTCTGCCATCTTGGCTCATTACAATACTGAATCCACCCCTCTTCTCTCACCCTCTGATCAAACTGTTCCTGAGAGGAGCTAACAATTTAAGATCCCTGAGGGAGAGCTCATACTCCTGACTTCTTTCCTTTACTCTGTACTAGAGAAGCTCACGCTTCCATTTTTTGAGCCTGCTGCTACAGCAGAGTTAACATTCCTCTCTTGGAAAACAGCCTTACTTCTAGCCATCACTTCAGCAAGAAGAGTGTGTGAGTTGCAGGCTCATATGGCTGTGGAACCCTTCATTATCTTCCATGCGGACAGGGTTTCCCTCGGGACTAGCCCATCATTTATGGCCAAGGTTCTATCCAGGGTGGCTTTAAACCAATCCATCCATTTACCAACCTTTTTTCCTAATTCTCAGAATAAAGGGGAAAGGATCCTGCATTCCTTGGACGTGCACAGACAGCTCAGGTTTTACCTTGACAGTCTAAGCCTTTCAGAAAAACTGACCAGCTGCTAGTCAGCTTTGCTACAGGGCAGAGAGCGCAAGGTCATTTCAAAGCAAACCATTTCCAAATGGATAGCACACTGCATCCATTTCTGCTGCAAACGCCATGGAAAACCTATCCCACAGGGGATCAAAACTCATTCCACTAGGGCTTTCTCAACGTTTACAGCATTTCTCAGGGGAGTCCTTACCAGGGACATCCTGGAAGCTGCAACCTGGAGTTCTGTAGACACCTTCACCAAGCATTACCACTTGCCTGTCTTTTCTAAATCCAGAGCTGGATTTGCCACAGCAGTCTTACAAGGCCTGCTAGCCAACCCTAATACTTCTTGACTGCCTCCACCCTTACTCAGCTTTGAGAATCAACCCAAATGTGATGACTGCAACAGTGGAAAGACAAAGAACATAGTACAGTTGTGTACACTTACCATAAATGTAGATGTTCAAGTGTATTCGTTGTTGCAGTCCTGGTTATCCTCCCTCCAGCCCCCTGACTTCTCTATGCTTTCTACCTTAACTTTTTGGCCATGTCTTATGGCTATGGTATTTACTTTCTACTGGAGGTGTTCCACACTATGCAATTTCTTCCTATTTTGGGGGCTCCTGACATCTGGGGAAGAAAAACTGATGTAATGGCGTCGGCTGCATGTTTTATACCCCTGACGACCTGACGTCATGGAAGAGGAGACAGCATCCGATGCAGAAATCCCAAGACTCTGGTATTCGGGCTGACTGAGGGCTACCTGCAGGCAGATAACCCATTTATGGTAAGTGTACACAACTGTACTGTACTTGCAGCCTCAGATCCAGCTGAGAGTCCTTCCCACCCCCTCCCCACTGGGAGCAGGTGGTCCTTCTCTGCCACTTTCAGGGGCTCCTCCTTTCCTGAGCCCTGTGGCTTCAGGCCTTGCGGTTGCCAGTCGAGGGGTCGGCATCAGTGTTGGCTTCTTCAGTGCTGACCTTGGCCTTGGGTTCCTCAGCCCCATTATCTTAGATGCTGGACGGCTCTCAGAGTTGTAGCTTGCTCGGTGCCAGTTCTGAGGGTTTGGCGTCTGTATTGAGGGTTTCGGTACCTTCCCTCCCCTCGGAGCTTTGGCACTGAGTAGCTTGGCACAGACCCTCCCGTTGATGCCTGTGGGGTTGAGGGCTTTGGCTCTACCAGTGTCGAGTGTTTCAGCGCAGACATGTGCAGCGCCAGTTTCCCCATCTCTGGTGCTCAAAGTGTTGGAGAGGGTCCTCTCAACGTAGATGTTGAGATCCTCGATGCCTTCCCCTCTGTATCTTTTTCTGCTCCAGCTGGACTCTGGACCATGGACCCGCTCCATTTCAAAGACAGCTTGCCCCTACCCTCCAGGTTCCTCTCCCTGTGGAGCCCCAAGCTTCCCATTCCTCCCCAGGGTCTCCCCTTGAGGAGGTCCACCGGAAGCATATGTGCAAAAAGAGGCACATTGGCTTCATCCCCAAGTCTCTTATGGATGACATTGACTGGGAAAAAGGAGAGGGCTCCCACCAATCTCTACCCAATGATGTCTCCTTTGGGAACATCATGCAAATAGTGTCAGAAGAATGGATGGTCTACTCCAAAGCCCAATCTTGATGAGTCAGTTTTCCTGGAGGCGTTCATCACAGGCCTGTCTATTTTCCTGGGTGACCCCCCCCCCCTTTGTGGACCCTTTAGTAGATCTTATCGCCTGCAGGGCGTTTAAGGAACCGGATGCGATGGAACCAAGACCCAAGAGCCCCGACAAAATACTCAGCCCTCCGCCTCACAGGATTTTTTGGCAGAAGACTGTCCCTGTTGACGTTTTGGTAGCTGCAGCTGTCACAACAAAGGAGCTCACCCAGGAGAGCTCTTCTGTCCTTCATCCAGACAGGGAGTCTAGAGCGATAGACTGGAGATGCATGTTTAAATGCCAGTGACCTTCTCACTGAGGGTGCTGAATTACTTGGCGCATGTTACTAGACTGCAGAGATCACTTATCGAGGAACTCTGTGCATCTACCCTGGAGTCCATGTCGGCAGAGAAAATAATCTTGTCTAGACTGGCCACTCTCAAGGCTATTTCTAACACCTCTATGAGGTTCCTTTCCTATGCCTTGGAAAGCACTTCTAGTGCAGCTGGTTCAGGCATCACTAATAGGCGTCACACCTGGATGCGGCTTTGTGATTTCTCTGATACCTTCAAGGCGTCCTTCACAGATGCCCCCTTTGCTGTATCCTCCCTGTTCAGTCCATCCAAGAAGGAGACTTCAGCCCAGTGTGAGGAGGAGTGTAAGACCCTGTCTGCAATTGAAATCCGCTTTTCTGCTCCTCAGCATTCCTACTCCAGGTATCGGAGAAGGCGGTAAGAGGTTGCGGTTTTGAAAATCCAGGGCTTTCCATCAGGGTGCACCAGCTGACTCTAGCCATAGAGGCAGATTGGGGAACGATTCTTTTAGATGCCACCCTAGGGCCAGGAAGGCTTCAAGAGAACAAGAGTCTCGGGGGCTCCTGCCCAGACAAGACCCTTCCAGCGACCCGAAGTGTTCCCCAGCTGTCCTACCCAGGAGGCAGTCGAGGGTCAGTTTTCTCTGCATCCATCAGCTTGGGAAGCCATCACGTCAGATCGATGTGTGCAAAGGATAATATTCAGAGGGTATCTGATTCCCTTTCTTCATCCTGCAAAGGCCCAAAAGTCTCCCCCAGATATTCGACCCACTCACAGGGAGGCAGCTGAACTGGAAATCTGCAAGCTGCTCAACAAGCGATCCATCCAGCCTGCCCCCCCCCCAGGAACTAGCAGTTTATTTAAGGCTGCAGGAGATGCAGGTTTTCCCTTACCTGGACGACTGGCTTCTGGCTGCACCCACCAAGCATGAGCTTCTTCAGGCCAGGGAGCAGCTCCATCAATTAGCTTCGACCTTGGGCATTATGATAAATTTTCTCAAATCAAAATTTGGAGCCTCTCCGTTCCTTGGAATTCATCAGAGCGCTGTTGAATACCTCTCTGTGCTAAGTTTTTCTTACCCTAGGTAGGATTTGGTCTCTTCAGGGCTAGGTGAGCATTTTTCTAGAGACACAGCAACCATCAGCAGCCCAATCCTTCAGCCCTGGGATCTATGTCAGCAACCATCATCATTTTACCATTGCCAAGGCTACACATGCAGGTTCTTCAGTGGACCCTGTCAGTCCAATGGTCGCTTTTGGATCATCCCCTGTTGCATCCCATTTGGCTATCCAGAACCTGCCAGTCCTCTCATGTGGTGGTTAAACATTCAGAATTTAGCAGTGGGTCGATCTTTCATGGCTCCCACTCCAGTGGCCACGGACACCTCTCAGTTTAGGTGTGGGGGGAGGGGTCATTGGCTGGGACGGACCGTTCAAGCGACGTGGTCAGAGTTAGAGACCAATCTTCACATCAGTGTTCCGGAGATGAGAGCAGTGATTCTAATGTTGCAGGCACTGCATTCTTTCTCCCCAAGGAACAATTGCGATACAGACGGACAACATGGCAGTGGTTTGGCATATCAACAAACAGGGAGGAACCCAATCTTGTCCCCTTTGTCGAGAGGCCGTGAGGTTGTGGGAATGGGTGATCTCCGCAGGCTGCTTTCTTGTGGCATTGCACATTCCGGGGAATTCCAACATCCTAGTGGACAAACTCAGCAGGACCATTCTGTCTCCTCACAAGTGGTCTCTGAAACAGTCAGTAGAGGATATGATCTTCCAGAGATGAGGTAAACCGAGCTGCGATCTTTTCGCCTCACCTTCCAGCGCCAAGTCCAGCAACTTCTTTGCCATGATTCCTCCCAAAGGATGGACCGCCAGCGATGCCCTAGTTCATGCTTGGCCCCCTGGTTTGCTGTATGCATATCCTCCCCTTCCTTTTATGGCAAAATTTCTTCAGAAAGTCAGAGGTTGAGGTGCCGCATAATCCTCATTCTCCCCTTCTTGACTCATCAGGTTTGGTTTCCCCTTCTTTGGTGCCACAGTGTCAGTCCTCCTTGGATTCTGGATAGATGTCCAGATCTGATTTCCAGTCCGGAGAACAACTTTCATTAGGATCTGGACAGCCTAAAGCTCACAGCCTGGCTTCTGCAGTTCCACTGATGGCTAGAGTTCCCAGGCTATCATCTCCTGTGAAGAATGTATTGCTTTCAACTGTAACTTTATCTAAGCAGGTCTCTGAGATACTTGCCCCTTTGTATTCAATCCCTGTACCTAATTTTTCACAAAGACAGGGTTTCACTTAGGCTGAATCCTTCCTTTATGCCCAAGGTCACTTCAGTGAAGAATATTAATCAGGTTATCCATCTTCCTGTGTTCGACAGCTTAATTTCTATATTAATAGAACCAAATCTTTCTGGATGTCCAATCAGTTATTTGTATCCTACTCGAAGTCTAGGTTGGGATTGCACGTTTCCAAGGTAACCATTGCCAGCTGGATTGCCAAATGTATTACCTGTATTTATCAGAAGCATGGTGATGTTCATGTTTCACTGTTGCAGTCATCACTTGTGGGTTATCCCTGCTGTGGTAGCCCTTGGCCGGCCCAAATACCAGAGTCAGTGTTTTTCTTAATCAGCTGCTGTTGCCTGTAGTCTGACGTCAGGTCATCAGTGCTACAAAGCAAGGCAGCTGACGCCATTACATCAGTCTTTCTTGCCATGGAGCCTGTAGCAGAAGCAGTTTGCAAGTGTGCTGTCCGGTCATTAAGAGTTTGAATTAAAGCTGAAAACTTCTAAAAGCTAAGTACCCCATTGGGGATCCTTTTTTCTTCCACTAACCAATGTCCGAAAAAGTTAATTGTCTCGCCTGTGGAAAGCAGATCCCACGCCGAGACTTCATTCATACTGCCTCACTTGTTTAGGCCCAAACCATGATATCCCATGTTGCCGGTTCTGTTTCCTCTTTAACGCGAGAACCATTTGCCGTAGAGCTGTTATTGTAGACAGGTATTTTCGTCTTCTCATTCTGAAATGGCATCGGTCAGCCAACAATCCATGGACATTCCAAAAAACAGATAAAGATAGAGACAGACCACACAAGGCAAAGCCTTCCGACGACTCTACCACTAAGCAGGTAGTAATTTCTTCGGAATTCGAGACACTTACGCACCCCCTGATGCCTGATTGGCTATCTAATGCAGACCTCTACAGAAACCCTTTCAGAGTCCAGTATGCCACAGAAGTCTTCGTCTTCCCAGCCTTTGGCTGTCTCTACTTCGGTTGGGTCTGGAGCTGCGATGCAGGCACTGGCTTCCAAGGAGGCCTCTCACACTACCAAGTCTAGACAAAAAGCAACGTCTTCTCATCTGACTACCGTTTCTCTCAGACCAATGGATACTCTTAGGTCTAGAAGCCAGGCCACTCCTAGAAAATCTGCCTCTAGCCACCATCTTGCTCCTGCTCCACCACCCCAAGCACAAATGCTTAAAATGGCAGAGGATCTCATCTCCCTTATCAGGGGTAGTCAGGCCACAACTTCTAAAGGTAAAATACACCCTTCTCTTGAAATTGACTAAACAGGATTCTGAGGAATCTGATCATTAAAATTTTGAAGAGGAACAACCTCCTCGGACTGCTTGAGGATTCAGATGCAAAGGAAACAATTCTTTCTGCCTCCCCACCAGAAGACCTTACCTTTGGGGGAAACCCTTCACACTCTCGGAACATTTCCAGTGGGAATCTGTGGATCCCCCCCAGTATAAGAAAAGACTTTAGTTTCTGGACTTGGCCCAGCACAGACCCCTGGGCCATCCCCCCTATTTTAGAAGTGGTGATTGATGTTTTCCATGAATCCAACATGGCCCCCTGATGCCCTCCCATCGGCTCCCAGTAAACCTGACTGGTATTAGAGTACCGGATTCTCACAAATACCTGTACAGAAATCCTGCTGCAGACCCAAAGGTCATTACATAGGTACCTAAAGGAGCTAAGACTAGTTCTGCCAAGAATCCTATTCCTTCTGACAAGGATTCCAGAGCTCTGGACAGATGGGGTAAAAAAGTTTATACCTTTGCAACCTTGGCTATCAGAGCACTGAACTGTCAGTTCCATATGTTAAAATATCAACAACACACTTTGGAACTATTAAAACAAAAGATTTCAACCTTTTCCTGACTGTGCCAATTCAAATGAGTTAGCAGATTTACTGCACTCTACTTAAGTGGCCAAACACTCGTTACACTGTGGATATGACTCCCGGGAATCCTCAGGGCAGTGGTGTCAGGATCTGTCATTAGGAGACATCCATGGTTGAAGGAACAACCTCTCCCTGATCATGTAAAGTAAATTAATTGATGCACCCCTGGATAAGGAACGCTTGTTTGGAGTAAAAGAAGAAGAGGTGCTTACAAAGATGGAAGACCAAGCAAAATCTATGCAAACAGTAAAATATTTCTTTCAGGTTCAATCTCCCAGGTTCAGCAGGAACTTTCCCCTCTAAGCACTGGTCCTTCCCTCCACCTAGCAGACAGGGCCAAGGTAAGCCCTGCAGGGACAGACCACCCTGGCCCCTATCCCAGGGGCATCAGTGGGCCAAACAGTGGGCCACTTCCGCTCCAAATACAGGGAATTCTGAGCCATCCTTCTATGGCAAAAACTTTCATTGACTCCCTCTCCCCCGTCTGCCCTCCTTTCACTCACCAAAAGCTAGGGGAAGGCTCTCCCTTTGCAAAGAAAATTAGCTTTCTCTGACAAAGGACCAATGGGTCTTAAAGATAATTTTTTCAGGGATACAAATTCTCTTTCAACAAGTTCCCAATTCCAAGAGGTTACCAAAACTTGCCTCCAAATCAGTTGTCAGAGGCATTGAAACAGGTCCAGACTCTCACTACCCAGGGGGAAGTAGAACCTGTCCCCTCAGATCAAGCAGACAAAGGCTTTTATTCCAGACTATTCCTTGTTTCCATAAAAGAGGGCACTTGGTGCCCCATCTTGGATCTATCCCTTCTGAACACCTCCCTGATGGCCCACAAATTCAGAATGCTAACTTTGCAGCAGCTGCTGCCTATGCTGACAAAACAAAATGGCTGGTTAGTGACCCTAAACCTAAAAGATGCCAACCTCCACATCCCCATAAGGGAATCCTGCAGGACATTCCTGTGCTTCAGAGTAGGCTCACAACACTTTCAGTTCTCTATGCCACCCTTTGACTTATCTACTGCACCCAGAGTATTCACCAAATGTTTAGCCCTGAACATAGCATTTAGCAGACAGAGAAATATACAGATGTACCCTTATCTGGACGACTGCCTCATTCAGACAGAGTGCAAAGAAAAGTTGCTCCAGGACCTTCTCTTTGTCAAACCCCTCCTAACTTCCCTAGGGTTCACCATCAATGAGAAGAAATCAAAGCAAACACCCTCCAGGAAGATCATTTTCTTGGGAGCACTGTTGGACACAGCATCTCAAATGGCCTTCCTATCTCAAAAAAGCAGAGCTTCATGCCTTTCTGTTTTACCCAGCTGGCTTCCAGAAGTCACCTCACTGTGAGGAAGTTTCTGCAAGCCTTGGGTTACATGGCATCTTGCATCCTTCTAATTCCTCTGCCCAGGCTTCACATCAGGAAACTTCAGTGGTATTTAAAGAACCTTTGGTGTCAGCACACTCAGTCTCTACAGACCTCTCTCCCTCTGATCCCCTGTATAAGGGAAGGGTTCCTCTGTTGGACAGGGGCCTGTGCCAAGAACAAGGGTCTTCCCTTTATCCTCTGCCCTACAGGATAGATCATCACCACCGACGCCTCAGACATTGCTTGGGGGACTCACCTAGCAGGCAGGTGCATCCAAGGTCTTTGGATGTCCAGCACCTTCCCTTACACATCAATCAGAAGGAAATAATGGCAGTACAAAAGGCTCTGACATCTTTCAAGCCCCATCTCAGGCCAGGGGTTCTCCTTATCAAAACAGACAACACCACAGTAATGCAGTATATCAACAAACAGGGAGGGACACAATCTTACCCTGTGTGCAGGCTAGCCATGAACTTCTGGCTGACGGCCTCCACCATGGGATTACACTCAATTGCCCAATACCTACCAGGGATCAACAACACCCTGGCAGACCACCTAAGCAGAAACTTACTGAACCCCCACGAATGGCAGCGCCACAGAAAAATCTTTTTGCGTGTCATTCAGGAGTGGGGAACTCCAGAGATGGATCTCTCTGCTTCGCACCTCAACCACCAGCTGAAACAAATCTGTACCAGGCAATATCACCACATAGCGTGGAAGGTGGATGCCTTGACCTTCCTCTGGAACTCCCTCCTTGTGTACGCAATCCCTCCTCTGCCTCTTATTCCCAAGGTACTGATCAAGATAAGGGAGGAGAGACCAAAGGCAATCCTCATTGCTCCAGATTGGCCTAGACAGCATTTGTACCACTTACTGCGCAGCTTGACATTACAGCCTCCCAGGCAGCTTCCCCTGATCTTGGACCTCTTGACCCAGGTGGGGAGGGGGGATGCTGCACCCAGACTTGCAGACTGTCAAACTATCAGCATATCTAATACTTCAAAAGCAAACAAGGGGCCCCTGTTAAGCAAACAGGTCCTAGACATTCACAGAGGCCAGAAGGGCCCAGCACCAGAAAATCTTACGCAGGGAGATGGAAAAGATTCTGCTCCTGGGGCCAGTCCAGAGGAGGAAGTACTCACAACCTTCCATCCCTCTTATCCTGGACTCCCTAGCCGAGTTACTCAATAGTGGCCTCTCCTTGTCTTCTATTAAAATCCATGCCTCCGCCATTTCAGCTCATTTTTGATACAGACCAGCCCTTCTTCTTCCAGCCTTTGATTAAACAATTCCTCAGAGGGGCTTCTAATATCAGACCTCCGAGAAGGCCATCCACACCAGCCTGGGTCCAGAATAAGTTTTAGAAAAACTAACCTTACCACCATTCGAACCTGCTGCCTCAGCAGAATTGAGCTACCTCCCTAGAAGACTGCTTTCCTACTAGCTATCACTTCAGCCAGAAGGGTTTCAGAACTTCAGGCACTCATGGCCATTGAGCCCTTCATAATTTTCCATGCAGACAGGGTCTCCCTGAGGACAAACCCCTCCTTAATGCCCAAGGTGGTATCTGATGTGACCCTCAACCAGGCCATACATCTACCCACCACCTTTTCTAACCCTCATAACAAGGGGTAAGGAATAATCACAAAGACAAACACTGCATCTTATATACTATGCATCACAGCAATAAATTAATCAATTAATCAATTACAAACAATTAAATAATTAAGGTTACCATGCATATATAAATGTATAAATATATAATTGCAGAACTGTTCAGTCCTATATAATGGATAACAATGATACTTAAATATTAAGATTCATTTCCAAATTTAAACCCCTTGGCTTAAGAGTACCAAACTTCAAAATAAGTCTGCTTTCCAAGTTTAACAAATTCTGCAAAAAATTGCCAATATTATGCAAGTTAGGTTTAGCTAAAGCACAAAAAAATAAAGAATCCATCAAACCATTGTAGACTGCATGGAAATGTTCTTATGTAATATTTTGGGTGGAACACATCCACAACCAACAATGTACACTGCACCACATGACTTACAATTAAAGTTATTCCTGGCAATGTATTTAACCCCATTAATATTGCAGCCAGATAAATTTGATGGAGTAACAGAATCGGAACTAACAACATCAAAAGACTCGTACTTAGGTTTCAAAATTTATATCCTCATTTTGCCACACCCATATAAAAAATCTACAATCCTTTTTAAAACCCTATAAACAATTGGTAAAAAAAACAATCAATTTTTTTAAAACCCCTGAGAAAGGAGAATATTTCGTAACAAAGAATATCTTCTCACTATTGACACAAAGATCTTCATTATGTCCAAAACTTTTAAAAAAAACTTTGTACTTTATTCTCTCTTCCTGTTTGGATTTAATAGTCTAATCAGACTTTCAGAATAACCCCTAGTTATCAGTCTATTACTAACTTACAAATACCGATTCTAAAAATATTTTCAGAGGTATGTTCCTGGATAAGTTTAAAGGTCTAAACTGAACTAGTTCCTGTTGATCTACATACAACAAAATATCCAAGAACTGAATTTTAATTCCAAACCACATTTGTTTTGATGAAGACTAACACAAATAAAAATTAAATCATCAATATATCTATGATAATACAAAAATTAATCTCAAAATAAAATTAGCCCCATGGCGATCCCTTCTTTCTGAAGAAATACTTTTGCTCAAACAAAAAAAATATAGTAGTGTGCAAATTCAAAAGTGATGATGAAGATGATGAAAGTGGTCCCTCTTCAAAAAATTTTTAGTAATTGCTCCCAGACCATTTTGTACTGATGCTAGTGTATAAAGTTACATACTTAAGTTCTTTTTAATATGCTATCTAAAAATGCCTACATGCTCCAAAAGCCTCCACAACAGGTATTTTGGCAATGTATAGAAGGTAGGATCCCTGGGGTTAACAATGAACAATCTTAACATCTTTTTTATTTTAAGAAACTAACCTTTCCTCTTCTCAAATTTCCAAAAAGTGCTGAATTATATTCACTGATAGGATTATTGGATAATTCAACATAAACATAATCATTGCACAGCAAATCATAATTCATTTTTAAGTAATGACACCTCTCCATGATTACCCAGTTGCCACCCTTGTCAGCAGTACAAAAAACATATTTATTAGAAGCTTCTTTCATAATCTTTAAAGCTAACCATTCAGATTTATTAAGATTAAATGTAATGTATTGCTTTAGAAACACTGCATATTCAATCTCTACCTTCTTGCATAAAACATTTTCAAAAGCCCTAAGAATAGCAGAGTTTTTGGGTGGACAAAAAGAACTGCAGGCAGTTGAGGTAATATAAATTTACCATAACCAGTAAAAAAACACTCAGTGTTCTCCACAGTACTAACTACTTCTACACTAGAAGAAGCAGAACGTAACAGAGAGAGACCTGTGTCATTAATTCTGAACCCTTCAGTTTCAAATCAGAAAAGGAACAGAAAGTATTATTCATATCCATATCAACACAAGCAAAATCATCATTTAAAAAACTTGAAATATATAGCTTCCGCAAAAGCACTTTATGTCTATAAGTATGTCAGAGAGAGCTAGTTGCATATCAGACATTATGATAAAGTCGCTTGAGTTAACTATATTCATGCTATTCAAAGCAGGTTCTGCAGAATTAGCAATAGAACAAAAAGCAGTCCCAGAGTCAATTTCAATGATAGAATCAGTACCTTCCATCTACCTTGTTCTTCCGTCTCCATAGACATGCCAGTGTCATCCATAGCGTCTACCCTCTAATATACTACATTCTTTTTAAAATCATTGATGTCCGTTGATATCCTTTATAGCCACAATGAATGCTGGATTGGGGTATTCATCAGATAAACTGGCCTCACCTTCGTTTGATCAAAATCTTTAGCCAACTAAGAGTGCATTGTAACGAAGCTGCCTTCCACTCCTCCAAATATTCATTTTCATCCTCCGAAAACTTATAAGCAGGAAGTTTGTCAATTCTCAGCCCTCTGGGTGTGACAGATAGTTCAACATATTTCTCCAACAAATTCTGAGCCTTTTCAAATCTTCAAATTTTTTATCAAAAATGTTATTACCAGACACAGTCCACGGATCAAATTGAGCCAACTTGTCATCCCTTTAGCTAAACCTAACTTGCATAATATTGGCAATTTTTTGCAGAATTTGTTAAACTTGGAAAGCAGATTTATTTTGAAGTTTGGTACTCTTAAGCCAAGGGGTTTGAATTTGGAAATGAATCTTAATATTTAAGTATCATTGTTATTCATTATATATGACTGCTCTTTAACATTTATGTAGTGAACAGTTCTGCAATTATATATTTATACATTTATATATGCATGGTAACCTTAATTCTGTGGAGCCTATTTAATTGTTTGTAATTGATTAATTGATTAATTTATTGCTGTGATGCATAGTATATAAGATGCAGTGTTTGTCTTTGTGATTATTCCTTTGAAGGCATAGTTCCTGTGGTTTGTTTCTCATAACAAGGGGGAAAGAATTCTGCACTCAATAGATGTGCACAGAGACAGCTCAGATACTACCTAGACCATGCTAAACCCTTTAGAAAAACAGACCAGCTTCTTGTCAGCTTTGCCCCAGGGGTAGAGATGAAGCCCATTTCCAAGCAAACTATTTCCAAATGGATATCGCACTGTATCCATTTCTGCTACAGACTACATGGGAAACCGCCCCCTAAGTCTATTTGTACCCATTCCACTAGGGCAGTCTCCACTTCCACAGCATTCCTCAGAGGAGTTCCCACCAGGGACATCTTGGAAGCTGCTACTTGGACCTCTGACCATACCTTTACAAAGCATTACCAGGTATCTCTTTTCTCTAAGGCTAAGGCAGGGTTTGCCTCTGCAGATGTTCTTCATGTTTCACTGTTGCAGTTATCTGCCTGCAGGTAGCCCTCAGCCGGCCTGAATACCAGAGTCTTCGGATTTCTGTGTTGGATGCTGTCGCTTCTTCCCTGACGTCAGGTCGTCAGGGGTATAAAACATGCAGCTGACGCCATTACATCAGTCTTTCTTGCCATGCGATGCCCAAAGCAGAAGCAGTTCGCAAGTGCCGGTCAGCCGTCTTCTGAAATTTTCGTTTTCGAGTTTCAGACCTGAAGTTTTCAAAAAAGATAAGTACCCCGTTAGGGATCCTTTTCTTGCTCCAACCATTGTCAGTAAAAGTTAACAATTGTCTTACCTGTGGAAAGCAAATACCTAATAGAGATTTTCATTCTTACTGCATCCCCTGTTTAGGCCCAGGCCATGACGTCACTCGCTGTCGGTTTTGTGCCTTGTTCAACACCCAAACTATTAGTCGTCGGGCCATTTTTGCAGCCAGTTACTTTCATACTCTATCTATGTACTCTAAAATGGCTTTGTTAAGCTATCCATCTACCAATCTTCCGAAAAAACATAAGGATAAAGACAGAGACAGACTGCATAGGTCCAAAACTGCCGGCAATGCTTCCGTTAAGCTAGTCACCAGTCCACCGGTAATCAGTGAGGTGCTTTCTCAGCCCCTGATACCCGCGACTTCAAATTCGCAGGCCTCTGCTGAGACCCATTCGAAGTCCTGTATGCCACGAGATGCTTCATCGACTGTGGAACCTGCGAATGTCTCTATCTTGGATGGGTCTGGAGCCGCTGTGCAGGCACCGGCTTTTGAGGGTGTATTCAGGCCTACAAACATTCATATTAAACAGACGCCATCATTTCTATCCAGAAGTTCCGAATTCCTCAGGCCAAAAACTCGCACTACACCTAGAAAACCAATGACCAAACCTCAGGCTCAGGCCCATATGCCTCAAAAACAAATGCTTAGAATGGCTGAAGACCTTACCTTAATTAGGGGAAGCCAGCCTAGAGACCTAGAACTGATTTTCTTTCTGATTCTTCTGGTCAGGAATCTGATATTTCTGCTCCTTCTGATTACCAGGATTTGCCCTTATCTACGTATGAGTATTCTGATGCAGAGGATTCCATTCCCTCTGCTTCCCCTCCAGATGAGTTTATATTTGGTGAAACCTTGCATACTCTTAGGGAGCATTTCCAATGGGAAAGCCGGGATTACTCTGAGTCCAAAAAGAGACTTGGGGAATTCTTACTCCTGCCTCAAAACAGGCCTTTAGCTATCCCTCCTGTTCTGGACATTGTAGATGCTTTCTTAGAATCTAGCCTTACCCCAGACACATTGCCTCCAGCTCCCAGAAAACCTGACTGGTACTACAGAGTACCTGACTCTCAAGTTCCTCTAAAAGAATCCTTCTGCGGATTCAGAGACCATTTCCCAAGGACCAAAAGGCATTGAGGCTACTGCTGCCAAAAATCCTACCCTTTCTGATAGAGATTCTAGAGCCTTAGATGGGGTAAGAAGGTGTACACTTCTGCTAGTTTGGCCATTAGGGCTTTAAATTGCCAGTTTCATATGTTAAGGTATCAGCAGCATATTATGGGACTACTTAAACAGAAAATGATGTTGATTCCTGACCATGCCAGAAAGAATTGCAAGATTTAATGCATTCTGCAGAACAAGTTGGTAAACATACTTTGCAATGTGGTTTTGACGCTTTAGAAGCATCTTGCAGGGCTTCAAAGAACTGGTCCCTTCCAGGCCTTCAGTCCAAACCCAGGAACAGCAGGCCACGTAGGCTACAGTCTCAGGCTACGCTCAGATATAAGCAGTGGGGGGCTCCCACTTCCAAAGCAGGGAGTAGTAAGCCACCCCCTATGGAAAAATGGCATAATGACTTAGCGTTATCCCTTCCATGCCCTGGTCAACTGTCTGCTCCCTTAGGAGGAAAGCTTGCCTGCATGTAGGAAACTGGGAACTCATTACCCAGGACAAAGGGTTTTGAACATAGTTTCCCAAGGATACAGATTCCACTTCCACACACTACCAACCCCAAATGGTTGGCCGGACCTACCCTGAAATCAATGGGCGGAGACCCAACAGCAGGTTCTCTCTCTTCTCAGTATCAGGGCTATTCAACCTGTCACAGCAGAACAAAGGGGACAAGGTTTTTATTCAAGACTTTTTCTGGTACCCAGAAACGACACCTCCTGGCATCCTGTCCTGGACCTGTCTATTCTCAACACCTTTCTGGTGGTTCCAAAATTCAAAATGCTAACTCTTCAGCAGCTTCTTCCTATGGTAGCCAAGGATGCCTGGCTGGCAACCCTAGACTTAAAGGAAGCTCAACTGCACATCCCAATAAGAGGATCCTGCAGACAATACGTACGTTTCAGGGTGGGTTCCATTCACTTTCAGTTCTCTGCACTTACCTTTGGCTTATCTACTGCGCCCAGGGTGTTCACAAAGTGTCTAGTGCCAGCCATTGCATTTTGCAGGCAGAGAAATATTCAAATTTACCCATACTTGGATGATTGTCTGATTCAGGCAGAAAGCCAGGACTTGCTATTACAACACCTGGCATTCGTAAAGAAACTTCAAACCTCACTGGGGTACACCATCAACGAAAAGAAACCTCACCTAGTACCCTGCCAACAGATTGTATTCCTGGGAGCAAGCTTGAACCCAACTTCCATTTGGCATTCCTCACTCTGGAGAAACAAGTTTGACAACGTACTTCAAACTATTGGCCACAAAACCCCAGCTATCTACAGGGAAAATACTGCAAGCTCTGGGGTTCATGGCCTCTTGCATTCTACTAATTCCATATGCAAGACTGCATATGAGGAAACTCCAATGGTATCTAAAAAGCCTATGGTCTCAACATTCTTAGAACCTGGAAACAATGATTTCTATCATTCCTTGTATGAAGACAGAGTTCCTTTGGTAGGCAGAGGCCTGCTACCGCAACAAAGGGACTCCCTTTCACTCTACCCCCTGCCACCCAAACCCTAACAGACACATCAGACTATGCATGGGGGTCTCACATGGCAGGGCAGTGCATTCAGGGCAATTGGAACCAGAGACAGCACCTGCATATCAATCAAAAAGAAATGCTAGCTGTACAGAATGCCGTGATAGCCTTCAAGGAGTATATTCTTCCAGGACAACTATTGGTAAAGACAGACAACACCACAGTTATGTGGTACATAAACAAGCAGGGGGGAACCCACTTGTACCCTATCTGCAGACTAGCCATGGCTCTGTGGAGCACAGCCTTGAGCTACCAAGTACACCTACAAGCACAATTCCTGCCAGGCAAACTAAATTCACTGGCAGACGACTTGAGCAGAAATCTCATGGACACACACGAATGGAAACTAGAACCCAAAATATTCAACCTCTTGAGGAACAAATGGGGGACTGCAGAGGTAGACCTGTTTGTCTCCCCTTAGAACTACCAATTGAACAAATTCTGTACAAGAACTCCCCACAGTCAAGCTTGGAAAGTGGATGCCCTGTCCTTTACCTGGGAAAGTATCTCTGTTTATGCCTTTCCCCCTCTGCCTCTCCTCTCGAAGGTTCTACTAAAGATCAAACAGGACAAGCCAGAGAAAATACTGATTGCACCAGGCTGGCCACGCCAGCACTGGGTACCCCCTCTTGCGCAGTATGACACTGCTACAACCATGGCATCTGCCTCAGACCCCTTCTCTGCTGTCCCAGCAGGCGGGCCAGATTCTGCACCCTCAGCTTCAAACCCTGAACCTTGCAGCCTGGCTAATTCCTTGAGCTCTCCTGTAGCACCCCTCAGTAAGCAAAGGTGCTGGTTGTCATTTTGGAGGCAAGGAGGCCTAGTACTAGAAGATGCTATGCTGAAAAGTGGAAAAGATACTGTTCTGGAGCCAGGCTCAGGGGATGGGCACAATGGTGCCCAGCTTGCCTCATATTCTAGAGTCCTTAATAGAAATACTCCACAAGGGCCTATCCTTCTTGTCAATTAAAATTCATGCCTCTGCCATTTCAACACATTATAATACTGAGCCACCCCTCTTCTTTCACCCCTTGCTAAAACAATTCCTTAGATGGGCCAAAAATGTAAGACCCCCCGGGAGAGCTCCCACTCCAGCCTGGGACCTTAACTTTGTATTGAAAAAGCTCACTCTTCCCCCCTTTGAGCCAGCTGCAACAGCAGAGTTAATTCCTTTCTTGGAAAACAGCCTTCCTTCTAGCCATCACTTCAGCAAGAAGTCTAAATTACAGGCCCTCATGGTAGTGGGAACCCTTCATTATCTTCCATGCGGACAGGGTTTCCCTCAGGACCAACCCTTCCTTTATGCCCAAGGTGGTGTCCAGTGTGGCCCTAAATCAGTCCATTCATTTGCCTACTTTTTCCCCTAATCCCTAAAACAAAGGGGAATGAATACTGCAGTCTCTGGACGTGCACAGACAATGTAGATTCTATTTGTACAGGACTAAGCCTCTCAGAAAATCTGAACAGCTGCTAGTTGGCTTTGCTGCAGGGGCAGAGGGGAAGGCCATTTTAAAGCAAACCATTTCCAAATGGATAGCCCATTGCATTCATTTCTGCTACAAGCACCATGGAAAACCTACCCCACAGGGGATAAGATCACATTCCACCAGGGCTGCATCTACCTCTGTGGCATTTCTCAGAGGAATCCCTACCAGGGACATCCTAGAAGCTGCTACCTGGAGCTCTGTACATACCTTCACCAAGCATTACCACATGCCTATCTTTTCTAACTCCAGAGCTGGATTTTTCACTGCAGTCTTGCAGGGCTTAATAACTGGCCCTAATGCTCTTTAACTTCCTCCTCCCTTCCTTAGCTTTGGGAATCAACCCACATGTGATGACTGCAACAGTTAAACACGAAGAACATAGTACAGTTGTGCACACTTGCCATAAATGTAGATGTTTGAGTGTATTCATTGTTACAGTCCTGGTTACACTCCCTCCATCCCCCTGGCTTCTCTTGGCTCTACCTTTCCTTCTTGTTATATATATTTTTTTTTCTTTATTTGCTTTTTATGGGGGTGTACCATACCATATAATTGCTTCCTATTGTGGGGGCACCTGACATCTGGAGCAAGAAAAACTGATATAATGGTGTCTGCTGCATGTTTTATACCCCTGACGACTTGACGTCAGGGAAGAAGCGACAGCATCCGACTCAGAAATCCAAAGACTCTGGTATTCAGGCCGGCTGAGGGCTACCTGCAGGCAGATAACTTAAATGTGATGACTGCAACAGTGAATACACTGTAACTACATTTATGGTAAATGTACACAACTGTACTTTCTGCAGGGCATGCTGACCCATGCCTAGGTCCCCAACTAATCTTTCCACCCTCTCTTCAGCTTTGGGAATCCTCCCACAGGTGATCACTGCAACAGTGGAACACAAAGAACATAGTACAGTTGTATACACATAGTAAATGTAGATGTTCGAGTGTATTCACTGTTGCAGTCCTAGTTTCCCTCCCTCCCTCCCTATTATATCCTCTTTCCTTAGGGGGACATAAGCTTTTCATGGTGGCTTTTAGCCACCATGGCCACTTTACCATATTTCCTTGAACTTCTGATAGGTTAGGGCAAGAAAAACCGATGTAATGGCATCGGCTGCCTTGCTTTATAGCATTGACTACCTGACGTCAGATAACAGGTGACAGCAGCCGATGCAGAAAAACATGGTCTCTGGTATTCAGGCCGGCCGAGGGCTACCACGACAGAGATAACCCACAGGTGATGACTGCAACAGTGAATACACAATAACATCTACATTTATGGTAAGTGGTACACAACTGTACTTCCTTCTTCTGCAGTGAAAGCATATTCTGCCAGGGTTGTAGCTACCTCCTCAGCTTTCTCCTCGAAGGTACCAGTGGATGAGATTTGTGCTTCATATCCCATTAAAATTGGATATTTCATCTAGGAGCAGAGCTTCCTTTGTTCTGCCGTGCTCCGGACCATCCTTCCTTAGGGCCACCTAGGGGTCAAGTAGCTGGGGACTCTGTCCCACAGATTGAAGATCAAATGAAGAAGACAATGTCAGATAAAGTGTACTCACTATAACGTTACATCTACATTGTTGTTAATTTGTCTTCAACCTTCCCTCCCTCCTTCCCCCTTTCCATGAGTGCCTGGGAGAGGAGGATTTTGCTCTCTGTGCCTCTTCTTTTAAGGGTGGTTGTCAGTCACTCTGTTGCGTATAGGTCTAGGTCAGGTACCTTTTGTTGGCAAACTCGATCTGAGGAGCTGGAGGAGAGGGGGCATTTTAGGTAGGGGAGGAGCTCAGTTTCAGCACCATAGTTTGGATATGGCCTGCTCAGCACCAATGTCTGTGTCTACACCCACAGGTTTGAAGACAAATGAACAACAATGCCGATGGAACGTTATGATGAGTAGATAACTTCTTTTTCAAACTCTCTGGCTGTTATTTCATGCCTTTTTATATCCTGTACATTTGAACTTTATTTTACTTTTTTTTTATCCATTTAGCATCTTTATGTTCCACAGGATCTTCAGATACAGCTCCAAAATGTGTTTATTTATTCTTTTTTAGGTGGTGTTTCAGTTCCTTTTGCTTTGTTTCCCAATTCGCTATAAAACTTTTTTGGGTCATCATTAAATTTCTTATTTTGTATTTTCTAAGTTTTTGCTGTCTGTGCTGATATTTTTAGTTTATTTGTGATAGTGCATATTTGTTTTGATACAGCGCATTACTTTCATCATGTCTATCTTTATGTATTTTTGTTGATCTTGTCCCTCTTCTACAGTCATCTAACAGTGACATCTCTTGTCTTAATTGCTTTATAGTTTTTTTCTAGTCAATGCTTCCATGATGGTATTTGATATCTCCCCTTCCTTTCTCTTACTGCTGTATGTTTTTATGGTAAGGCACTATCATTTAGTTGCACAGTAATATATTCTATTTACTTCTGTTATATTGCATGAATCTCTATGAACAGTCCTAATTACTGTGTTCATTTATGTTACCAAGCTTATAACGTTTGGGTTTTATTGACTTTATGTAGTCTATTTCTTTCATTGATCTTAATATGTCTGTCCATCTGTGTAAATCAAGCAACTCTTCTCTTGCATCACTTTCTTCTAAACTAAGAGCACATTCTTTGTTCTCCATTTCCTGCAGGCATTTTGTAGAAAGTTCCACAGCATCT